>NW_018743975.1:332196-480137 GCF_001683475.1 Chenopodium quinoa
GAACCCTCAACCTCTGACCACTCTGAAGCTCAGAATTCCATGGGGCCCTCCAAGGACCCGGAATTCGCCCGCCAAAGCGTTCACGAACGCTTGGGTTCGAGGGAGGTGAGTGTGCATAGCCGCCTCACCTTCCAGAGGATACCGGACCCCACCCAACCTTGTCTCAGCCGGGGACGAAAACCACTTCCACCTCTGAGAGAGGAGGGAGCGAGGTCCCTGAGGCCGGGTACAAGGGGAAGGCGGTCATGGTTCCATCGAACTCGCCCTTCCAGAAGTGGATTCTGGAAGAGCATGTGCCAACGGTCAAAATCCCGGCACATATTACTTACGATGGTACCTCAGATCCTAAGGATCACATTGCCTCTTACGAGGGGCACATGTATCTGAACCCGAGGTCTGAGGCTACCTGGTGTAAATACTTTCCTACGACCCTCAAAGGTGTTGCCCAATCCTGGATCACCAAAGGGCTCAAGGAAGGCTCCATAACCGGTTGGAACGACCTCTCAACAAGTTCAAGAGCAAATTCTCTACGGCCAACCGCCGAGAGAAGACCACTGCAGAGCTAATGAGTCTGCAGCAGGCGGAGGACGAGAGCCTCCGCGACTATCTGACTCGCTTCAGCAACGAGTCATCCGGAATCACAAGCCTGGATCAAGGCCTGGCCGTGTTCGCGCTACGGAACGGCCTCCAAGCTGGAAAGTTCCTGGACTTCATGGTCATGCATCCCCCGCAGACCCTGGAGGAAGCCTTGGAAGCATCGGATAGGTTCATCCGAGCCGAGGAGTGGAACAGATCCAGGTCTCAGTCTCGTCCGAGAATTGAGAAGCCGAAAGGGCAGCAGCCCGAAGTCTCGGCGCAGAGGAAAGGGAAGGCTAAGGCCTCAGAACCGTCCTCTGCTGCCGAGCCGAAGAAGGAAAGACACTTTCCCTACACGGGAAGGTACGATTCATACACTCCACTCTCCCTTCCCCGTGCTAAGATTTTCAGCACGACGAAGGACGAGGGGAGATTCAAAAAACCTCGTCCGTTGCCTCCCTGGCATCAGACGAGGGGAAAGGACCAGTGGTGCGAGTTCCATGACTCACCCGGACATCGCACCGAGGACTGCGTCCAGCTGAAGGACCAGATTGAGGATCTGGTCCGCAAGGGGTACCTGAGCCAATACCTCGCGGACAGGCGCGAGGAGAAAAAAGCTGAAAAAGATTCTCGGCAGGACCTCAACTTCGCTCGGAAGAAGGATAAGGGACCTCAGGGCAAGGAGTCCCTCGACATCCTAGTTATTTCCGGGGAATCTCGCGAGGCACAGCCAAACGCCAACTGAGGGGTCTAACCCATCAGATTCATCAGGCTGAGCTTCGGCAGTCCCAGTCACCGGCGCCGAACATCCTGTTCACAGCCGAAGACTGTGAGGGGGTGGTATACCCCACGATGACCCACTAGTAATCATTCTGGGCATCGCCAACCGCAACGTCTGGCGGACCCTCGTCGACGGCGGTAGCGGGGCGAACATCCTCTTCCGAGGAGCGTTCGACCAGCTGAGGATGGGAGCCGAGCACCTGGCCCCCGCACCTACCCGGTGTCTGGATTCAACGGCTCTTCCTCGTATCCTGACGGAAGATTACACTTCCTGTCACCATCGGCGAAGGCCGAGCAGCTAGGAATATCATGGCCGAATTTTTGGTCGTAGATGCTCCATCTGCATACAACGTGATCATGGGGAGACCCCTCATTCACGGCATTCAAGGAGTCGTCTCCACGTATCATCAAATCATGATATACGTTTCAGACGAGGGACGCTCCGAGAAAATAAAGGGCAGTCAAAAAGAAGCCCGCCGATGCAATCACCTCAAGCCATCCACGTCTCGCCGAGGCGACCGTGGCGATGGGGAGGAAAAGCACCGGGACCGAAACGCCAAAAGCCGAGAGGCTCAGACGTTTCGGCTAATGAAGCCCCAGACAACGAGAAATCTGATGGGGGCCAAAAGGCTGACTCCGCCTCAGAGCCGAACGACTCTGATGGCCAGCCGCGGTCAGGAAAGTCTGCTAATATTGATAGCAGGCCGGAATTCGAGGAATCCAACTCTAAGAGCATGGAGACGGATGACCTGACCGAGTCAATAGAAACTGACCGTAGGAGATCCGAACAGATGTGTTAGCATCGGGTCGTCACTGGAGCCAAAACACCCGTGCGGCACTCGTCCAACTCCTACGGGCCAGTGGAGACGTGTTCGCCTTCTCAGCCGCAGAAATGCCCGGGATTGATCCGGACTTCGTCTCCCATAGGCTTAATGTCGACCCTCCAGTCGACCCATTAAGCAGAAAAAGCGGAACTACTCCGCCGAAAAGAACCAGAACATCGCAGCTGAGGTCGATAAGCTCCTAGATGCTGGTTCATTGAACCTGTCAGTATCCGGAGTGGCTGGCCAATGTTGTAATGGTTCAGAAGGCAAATGGTAACTGGAGGATGTGCGTTGACTTCACGGACCTGAATAGGGCATGTCCCAAGGACTCCTATCCGCTGCCGAGGATCGACCAACTGGTCGACTCGACAAGCGGGCATGCTCTGCTCAGTTTCATGGACGCATTCTCGGGATACCATCAGATCTTCATGCACCCGAGGACCGAGCTAAAACAGCGTTCATAACAAGTTCCGGGTTGTACAATTACAGAATGATGCCCTTCGGATTGAAAAATGCGGGGGCAACATATCAGAGGTTGGTTGATCAGGTTTTCGCCGAGCAAAAGGCCGAAACATGGAGGTTTATGTTGACGACTCAATCGTCAAAAGCATAAAAGAAAAAGATCATGTCACGGACCTAGCCGAAACCTTCGCCACCCTCAGAAAATACAAAATGAAGCTGAATCCGAAGAAATGTGTCTTCGGCGTGAAGTCAGGCAAGTTCCTCGGCTTCATGGTCAGCAAGAGGGGGATTGATGCAAACCCCGCCAAAGTAACAAGCTGCTTTAGACCTCCCCGAGCCGAAGACAAAAAGGATATTCAGCGTCTAGCCGGGAGAATGGCTGCCTTGTCCAGGTTCATCTCACGAGCCTCAGACAAAGGGCTCCCTTTCTTCAAGGCGCTGAAGCTCCAAAATTCAAAAGGCATTGAATGGGGAGACGAACAAAAGTCAGCCTTTCAGCAGCTCCGTGAACACCTGGCTCAACTCCCAACACTGGCAAGGCCAGTCGTAGGAGACATCCTATACTTATACGTGGCGGTCAGTCCAGCCACGGTAAGCGCGGTGCTGCTAAGGGAAGAAGAAAAAGTTCAACAGCCGATCTATTTCGTCAAGCCACACCCTGACGGATGCCGAGACGCGCTACCCATTGTTAGAAAAAGTGGCTTATGCAGTGGTGGTGGCTGCTCGGAAGTTGCGACCCTATTTTGATTCTCATCAAATAGCGGTTCTAACTGATCAGCCGTTAGAGAAAGTCCTCGGCAAGGTTGAAAAATCCGGTAGACTAGCAAAGTGGGCTTTCGAGCTCACCGAGTTCAGTATCGGTTATCAGCCGAGAACAGCCATCAAGGCGCAAGCCTTGGCAGACTTCTTGGCCGAGTGCTCCTATCAGGAGACTCTGGATGCAAGGAGGAAAATCTGGACCGTCTTCACGGATGGGTCCTCCACCGTGAACGGTTCGGGGGCAGGGGTCGTCATCACCTCTCCCGAAGGCAAAACCTTCGAGTATGCACTAAAATTTTCATTCAAAGCCTCTAACAACGAGGCCGAATATGAAGCAGCCATTGCTGGCTTAGACTGTGCATATCGTTGGAAGCCGAGCATGTCTACCTCAAGACAGATTCTCAGCTGGTCGCCAATCAGATCCGGGGGGAGTATGAGGCTAAAGAGCCTTCAATGGCAGCTTACCTCACAAGGATCAAATCGACAATTGCGAAGCTGAGATCTTTCGAAGTAGAGCTGATCCCAAGGGGTCAAAATGCTCAAGCGGACGCACTCTCCAAACTTGCAAAGCTCAACTCTGACTGAGTTAAGCCGTTCTGTCTATGTGGAGGTGCGCCGAGAAAGAGTGTAGCCGAAGCAATATCAATCTGCTGCGCTGCACTCGAGCCGAGCTGGATGGATGACATCCTGGCTTATAAACTCAGGGACGAGCTCCCCGAGGATAGGAATTCGGCCTCCAAGATAAAGCGGATCAGTTCACGATTCCTCGTCTTCGGCGGCCAACTCCTCAGAAAATCCTTCTCCGCTCCATTATTGAAATGCGTGGGTCCAACGGATGCCGACTATATTCTCCGAGAGATTCACCTCGGCATCTGCGGAAACCACATAGGAGGGAGAACCTTAGCCCACAAAGCTCTCAGGGCAGGGTATTTTTGGCCTACAATGATCTCGGATGCAAAGAACATGGTCAGAAAATGCGAGAAATGCCAAAAATTTGCACCGGTAATCCATCGGCCATGCCTAGATCTCCAGCCAATTCTTAATCCTCTTCCATTTGCACAATGGGGGTTGGATATTCTGGGACCCTTTCCCGAGGCCCATACAAAAGAAAGTGGCTGATAGTCGGAATCGACTATTTCAGCAAATGGATTGAAGCGGAAGCTGCTTCAAGCATATCTGAGCAAACTGTCAGACAGTTCATCTGGCAGAACATAATAACTCGGTTCGGCATCCCAAAAGTTTTTGTGTTCGACCACGGCAGACAGTTTGACAACCTGCCCTTGCGCCGATACACTGATCAATTCGGGATAAAATTGGCTTACTCCGCGGTTTGCCACCCTCAGAGTAATGGCCAAGCCGAAGCCGCAAATAAACAGATCCTTAACGCTCTCAGAAAAAGAGTAGAGGATCAAAAGTCCAAGTGGGTAGAGGAACTTCCGGGAACCCTCTGGTCACTCCGGACAACCGAGAAGGAGGCAACGGGGCATTCACCTTTTCAGCTGGTGTATGGATCCGAAGCAGTGCTTCCAGTGGAAGTGGGCTCAGAAAGCCTACGAGTGAATCTCTTCTCAGCCGAGGAAAATGAGCAGCTCATGAAAGAGTCCCTCGACTTCCTTGACGAGATTAGAGATCTAGCCCGAGAAAGGATGGCTGCACACAAGCTCAGAATGAGCAAGTCCTACAACCGAAGAGTCTATCAACGACCTCTCAGAGTTGGGGATTTAGTTTTGAGGAATGCTGCAGCTGTTCAAAAAAGTCGCATTCATGGCAAACTCTCAGCATCTTGGGAGGGACCTTATGAAATTTATCAAGAGCTTCAGCCCGGTACCTTCAGACTCAAACAAATGGATGGCACCGAGCTGAAAAACCATTGGAATGCCGATGTGCTCAAAAAATACTATGTGTAAATCCTTCGGATAGTACAATCTATGTAAGTACACTGATTTTGTTTATAAAAAGGCCATCGGCCAGTATTCATTCAGATTGCGTGTATTCTTTAAGTCTTTATGCTTTCTACGGTTTTTTCAAAAATTCAAGGTTTCATTCGGCGCTGTCCGGGGTATTGCATAATGATGCCTTGTACCTCGGCAAGCCGTAAAACCTGCCAAAAAAAGATACAAGCCCGAAGTATTGCATAGTGATGCCTTGTACTTCGGAGAATCTGTTCCTTTGGGCAAAAAGGCCATAGACTTATCCGAAACATAGCCTAAAAAATAGGAACTGATAAAGCCCCGAAGTATTGCATAGTGATGCCTTGTACTTCGGATGAATCAGTTCCGGGTGGTAGTTGCAACTCTGAAGTATTGCATGATGATGCTCGTACTTCAGATAAACTGCTGCCCCGGCATGGTGTTTCGGATAGTTGTTCCCTTGGATGAATTGAAGAAAGTGTCACAAGAGTACCATCTCTAGAGTGAAAACTCTCAGGTGGGAAATCAGTACTTTAAAAACAGATGTAGAAAATAAAGCAAAGTGTTCAAAGATCCTCGGCTTAGCCGAGAAAAATTATCAGCCATTCCAGAATTCAGAAGACCTCATCTTCAGATTTCTGGGGGGCAGAGGGAAATAGAGAAATGGCACAACTGATCTAATACCCTTCAGCTCAGCCGAAGTTTGATACTTATGTCAGTTTTTTCACAAGTTGAAAACATCCGAGTACAAACGGCAAAAAGAAGTCTCAGCAGAAATGATTCTCGCTAGCTGAAGTTCTGCACTTAGCAAATATTTGAAAGATCATTCAAAGAAAGCAGTAAAGTGCGAAGACTGGTAAAGCGAAGAAAAAAAAAAATACACAAGAAAGCTGAGAAAGTGAACTTCTTTGAAATAAAAATGTTGAATTACAAAAATAGTCGGCAGCCGCCCACAAGCGGAAAGTAACAGCTGCCGAAATACGTACAGGCAAAATAAAAATATAATAAGCTGTTGTACGATAAGGCAAGCTGAAGCAAAAAAAAACAAAAGGCAAAAATTCAGAAAGCGGCAAGTCTAAAGTTGAGCGCATGATGAACCGCAAGATTCTGAAGACGACTGCCCGAGTTCCTATGCTTCAGCCTGAGGATCAGACTGATCAGCTTCATTGGGCCCAATGGTGGTCTCAGCTCCAGCAGCAGAAGAAGCAGGCTTTGCACTCTGCCGAGCCTCCCTTTCCCTCTGCTCAGCCTCCAACTCCATCCTCTCAGCTTCTTCCTCGGCTTCCTCAGCCTTAAGGATTTCAGCTTCGATTGGAGTGGCATACTTCATGTGAGGGTCTTCGGGATCTTGGACCCATTCAGCACATTTGGACCAGTCCAGCTTCGGCTCAGCATGAAGGCAGACCCTTCGGCACACTCTGAACCCGTTTCTAAAACCCATTTCATACTCTTCTTGGGTATAGATACGGACTTTGAGTAGAGCCTCAGCATCGGCCAACTTCTTCTTCGTCTCCTCCAAGTCTTCCTCGGATCTCTTCAGCTCATCGACGAGCTTGGAGGAGGAGCCTTTCAGCTCGGTAAACTCTTGCTGAACCTGGGAAGCCTCGGCCTGAACTTGGACCATTTCTTCCTTCTTGGCAGTGAGCTGATCCTCAGCCTCTTGTAGCTTAGCTCTTTGAGCTTCAGCAGCAGCAGCAGCCCTTGAGAGTTGGACATCCCTAGCTTGGAGCATCTCTTCAGCAGCCATTCTGCTGGCTTCAAGAGATTCTAGCTGATGCTGCACCTCAGCCTGTGCAGCAGCTCCTTGGATTCGGCTCTCGATAGCAGCCTTGAACTTGGAGATGTCCACCCCCAGGTGCTCTTGGAGGAATTTTTCCCCTTCCATCAGTGGGGGAAAAACTTCCTTCTCCATAGCGTCGCAGAAGGTCTGGAGGGCTTCAGCAGCCTTTTTCTCGTACTCCTCAGCCTTCTGCTGCTTCTCTTCAGCTGCTGCCTGCTTCAGCTTAGCAAGCTTTAGCTCTTCCTCGGCTACCCTTTGATCGTGCTCGGCAGCGTCCACCCTATCTTGTAGGGAATCTATCAGCTCTACAGTGAGAGTCTGATTGTGCACGAACTGAAAACAGGGGCACAAGTTAAAAAAGTAAAAAATAATAGCTGAAAGGTTGAGTTCAGAAAGAAATCAAGGCAAGGAGAATTACCTGCATCATCAGCAGTTGGTTGGACCTGGCAGGGTCAGGAACTGATCTGCTGGATTCGCCCATCCCAGCAGTGGCCTTCAGCGACCAAATCCTTGCCCTATCTACTTCGGACAGGCCAGCAAAATCGCCGAAGTAGGCTGCAGCACCTTCTCGGTTCTGACCCCATATGAGGTCCCAGATGTGGTCTGGGACTGGAATTCGGGGGGCCGAGAAACCCATTTCTCCAGACTGCAGCGTCTGGAAGGAAGGGAAGGATGACGATGGAGCCTCTTTAGCTTTGGGTGGCTCAATGTCCTCCTCCTTCTCAGAAGAGTCAATTATTGTGACCTCTTCTTCTTCAGGTGTGAGGACGAAGGCCCCAACCTCTCTGGCAATGTCCGCCGTGAAACCCTCAGCACTGGGCATCACGGCGTCTCCATCCTTGTCCTCGGCGGCACTCTCTCGAGCTTCTTCCAGAACCTCTCCCTTAGGTTTGGGAGTTCTCTGATCCACCTCCATCTCGGGGGGTGGCGGAGAGGCCTTGGGGGTGATTGAGGCGGTGGCCGGGGAACCCTCGGCGATCCATTGCCTTCCTCGGGTTCCCTTATTTCAACGCCGATGGTCATCGGCCTCCGCTGAAAGTCATGCGGGCCGATGATGGCCATTCTTCGGCGCCTCTTCTGAAGCGGCTGCTCGTCCATACCCGAGTCTGAAGACTCTTCTTGTACTTGGTCTTCGGGACGAACAGGGGCTTTCCCTTCCCTGTGTCTGCTGCTCTCTTCAGACTGTAAAGGGCAGGCAGGGGGAAGAATGAAAAAAAAAAAAAAAAAAAAAAAGAATGACAAAGTTAAGTCTAAAGGCTCACCGAGGTCTTCAGCAAAGCCTCGTCTTCTTCAGCTGCCCTAGCCGCAGCTTCTTCAGCAACTCTGGAGGACCCTTCTCCACCTTCACAAGCTTCAATAACCCGTGCAACCTCTTCGGCTGTACGGGCAGCTTCAGCTTCTTCTTCCAGCAGCTGAAACAAGGGATCTCTCTTCTTCCACCAAGGCTTCTGCCTCTGATACAGAGCAACAGCCTCAATTTGGAAGTGGGAAGAGTCTAGGTGAACCTCTCGGCGCCTTGGTTCAGTGATAGGGGGAGCCCGATCAGTTACGACTCGTTCTCGGTTGACGCCAAGGCGAGCGTAATCAATGCCGACGTTGGTCTCGTCCCGTACTGAAAAAGAAAAGGGGAGAAGTCAATTCAGTTAGTTCGGCACATCACAAGAAAGCAAAATGAAAGAAGAAAAGAGATAATTAAAAGGCCTCGGCCCCAGCCGAAGAAGATTACCATCCCTAAACTTTCGGCTGAGGCCGACAGCTGCCAGCATATTCTCTTGGAAAACATAGTGCGTATCGGGGAGCCAAGTCTCCGGGATATGCTGCATTCGGCCGCTGCCTCCCCGGTTCGGCAGCTTGCCGAAGATGTTCTGCTGATTAAGGTTCGGGTCTGGCCCGCTATCTTCGGGAGGACCTAAACTTCCCATATCAGGATCCGGCTCGGCAAGATACCGGGGAGCGCTGAAAACGTAAGGGTGGCTCGGCTCCGTGGGTGCCCTAACCCAAATCCATTGACCTCTCCAGTCCTTGTCTGAAGAGTCGTTCGGCCACATGGTTAGGAACGGGGGCCGAGACTCAATCCGATACCACCCAGAGCCATGGCATCCGTGCCCACTTTGAATGTTTGGCACTAGCCGATGGAGCCTTTTGAAGCAATGCAGGTTCGGCACGTACCTGAAGAATTTGCAGACCCATAAGTACGTCATTACCCTTCGGATGCTGGTGGGGGTCAGCTGGCACAGGGAAATGTTGTAATGGATCAGCAAGTCTCGGACGAAAACGTCCAAAGGGAACCTCAGCCCATACTGAAGCTGTCTCGTGTACACCCCCACATACCCGGGGGTGGACGATGGATTCTATCGGATGCTGAGGGCATTCGGCACCAATATCCATCAGCTTCAAAAATGCCGTAGTGCAACTCAATTTGCTCGGCAAATCGATATTGATCGGCGTTCTCTACCCACCATGAGTAGGGGCGGTTCTTTATCATGGCCGAAGCGACTTCGGCATCCTCCCACTCTGAAAACCCTGGGAGGATATCCCAAAGGACAGCGGGAACTTCATCATCCCGTCCTGAAGCGCTCACCCCCTCAGCCCTCTGAGGAGGAGCCGAAGAAATGGGAGTCGCCCTAACCCCTTCAGCAGGGTCAGACTCTGTCCTTCGTCCATTCCAGGTCCCAATCCTGTCCCTGGGATCGGGGATTAGCCTTGCTCTCCTTGGAGCACGGGCTCCACCTCTAACTCCCCTCACCATTGACGAATTTCGAAGGAAAAAGTCGAAAAAGGGGAAAGAGTGCAAAATCAAAGGAATTTACCTTGATCTGAAGCAAAAGTCGCCGATTTACGAATTGGTAGTGACAAGTCTCAGCTTCTAAGCTTAATGCTCGGGGAATTTGCGAAGTTTTGATGCGGGCTCTTGAGCGTTCTTGAGAATTCTGGGTTTGTGTTGATGAATGAGTGGGGAGAGAAGACGCGCCTCTATTTATATCTCCAGAAATGGGAATTCAAGGAGTCTGCGTTTCAATTTCTCTCAAGCACCCCACTAAGTAACCGTTAAACACACGACCTTGCAGTTAAATCGCCCACTACCCATCCAACTTCCGCAATTATCCACATTAACTGTTGTTATCTCATTAATCATGGGTTAATTATGGTTTAAATTCACATTTTTGGATTAACAAATCATTCACTTCCCTCCTTTTCTGATTAAATCAAACCCGACCCGTCATCCTTCCAAATCGGGTCTGGGGGGCAAGTTGTTTGGGTCCAATTTAGTCCAATTGGGCCTGGTCACTGAATGATCCAATTAAAAGCCCAAGGTTAAGGTTCAACTCTCCAAATGTGCTAAAGTCAAAAATCAACATCCTCAAAGCCATGTCAAGGTCAGTCAACGGCCCAATCAGCTTGGCCCAGCCCAACTGACTTCCGGGCCCAATCCGCCTCCTTCATTAGCCAAGGTATAAAAGCCAACAATTTGGTCAATTCTTGGTAAGACAATAAAGCCTCAAGCAACTAAACTCTTGCACAGCTTTCTCTCTCTAATATACTGACTTAAGCATCGGAGGGGCCTTCCTCGGCGTCCCCCCGAGGCTAGTTTACGTGTATTTGTTGTGCAGGAAACCCTCGGCTCCTGCGTCGTTCGGACCGAGACCAAGTTCCCTCAAGATAAAAGGATCTTCCGAGATTCGATTGTTTTCATCCGAAACACATGCTATTATCTTATCAAGCTTAGTTGGTCCAACATACAAAATATCAACCCGCAGATGGGACTAGTTTTAAAAACAAACTTGTAAATTATTAAATATATTGAAATGAAAAAATCTTCCAAAAAAATGATTACTCATTCTATGCAGTTCATATCCCAAGCGTGTTTAGAGATTATGTTGCTAATCAGTAATTTAAAAAGTTATTAGCAAACTCAGAAAATGCATTAATTATGGAAATTTGTAGTTTTGGCAAGAGTCTACTCTAACTATTAATGTTTGACGTGTCTACTCAAATTAATTGTGTGTACCCTAATTAACTACGTAGTTGAGATTTGAAAATTTGAAAATTATTTAATTTGATATGGAAAGATTTCTGCATAATTTATTTTCCTTTTTTTGAGAAATTCTGCATACTTTAATTGTGGTGATCTTGATTCGTATCAATAATCAATTTTCATTATACGTTCCTGTTTATTAGTTGCAGAAAATAGTTCCCATGACGACACTTTGACAAGAAATTCGCTGTTTTGTGTTAAATGTATATAATTTTCTTGAAAATATATTTGCTACATCATTTATTTTAGGAAAATTTAACAGGAATAATCCAACCTTTTGTCCGTTCTCCCATATTAATCCCACCTTTTGATTATTTCTCATTAATCCAACCTTTGCCCCCCTTTTTCTCACAGCAACCCTTGCAGGTCATTTACCGGTACAACCGATAATAAGTGCTATGTGGCACTTCCTAATTGGTTTTTGTTTTTTTTTTTAATTTACTTTTTTTTTTTTTTTAATATTTAAAAAAAAAAACCACCCTTCTTTCTTCTTTCTCTCTCTTCCTCCATCACCAAATTCACCACCATAGCAATCTATCTAGCTTGAAATTTGCTCCACCTCCGTTCACCACCCTTGACCACCTTACACCAAAAACAGCCACCACTACACCTTTGGCCACCACTAGCACCAAAACACCCACCACCTACCGCACCTCAACCACCTGATTTCAACCCCCCTCCACCCCGTCCTCACCACCAGAACCGCCCCTTCCATTTTCGACCACCACTGCCCACCCCACCCTACCCCCACAGCCCGAAACTACCACACAACCCCACCACCACCAGCCACCACCACCAGCCACCACCACTACCCCAAGACCCTAATTCCGTCAGCCACCCTATAACCCACCCAAGCACCTCGAAACCCACCCCTTATCCTTCCCAGACCACGATTCCCTTCCCCAGCCCCCAATAATCTCCCCCTCCCCTTCCCCTGCTCCTTAAACCACCACCACCCCGATACCCTAATTCCAGCAGCTGCCTTGAAACCCACCCTTTTCCCTTTCCCAGCCTCCCACCTCCAACGCATCCAACTTCAACCACCCCCACCTCTAAGCGACCCATCTCTCCTCACTAATTCTTGCTGGTGTTGTTGTTTTGCCCCCTTCAATTTTCTCTCCTCAGTGTTACATGGATTGGTGAAGCGATGGAGAAGAGGTGGCGTGCGGCGGTTCTGCATTGTAGCTGCATTGTTGTTGACGGTGGAGAGGAGGGCGGCGAGTATTGAGGTGTGGGCTGCTGCAATTCGTGAGGTGGTGTTAATTATGATGGTATTGTTGCGGCAATAGGTGGCCGGAATTGCTTGTTGTGTGAGCTGATTGGTGACGAATTGGGTGAGTATAGGGGTTGTTGTAGGTCGTTATTGCTAGGTAGCAGGGGCTGATTTGGTGTTGGTGTTTGTGGGCTGAAGCGGTGGTGGTTGTTGGTGTTTGTGTCGTGAGTTGAGGGAGGTGAAGTGGTAATGGAGGAAGGTAGGGAAAGGAGAGAGAAAGAAGGATGGTGGTGATAGGGGAAGAGAGAGAGAAGAAACCAGTAGGGGTGGTTTTTTTTTAATCTTTTTTTAAACTTTTTTTACAACCCAAATTTTAAAAAAATAAAAGTAAATTAAAACAAAAAAAACAAAAAACCAATCATAAAGTGCCACGTAGCACTTATAATCGGTTGTACCGGTAGATTGACCTGTAAGGGTTGCTGTGAGAAAAAGGGGGGCAAAGGTTGGATTAATGAGGAATAATCAAAAGGTTGGATTATTCTTGTTAAATTTTCCTTTATTTTATTGAATGACTAATGTTGAGAAATGAATAAACTCTGCTTTAAAAAAAATGAACAAACTCTTACAATAGTGCTAACTTATTGAATTGAAACTATTTCTCAAACCGGTATCCATGTAGAGTCAAATTCTTAACTTCGAAAACAAAAAAAAACCACCTTATAATAGACCAAAAGTATAATTCTTGTTTTTTTAGGGGTTAAGCTCCTCGTTTGCATTAAAAAAAAAAAAAAAAAAAAAAAAAAAAACTTGTTTTCGCTGCTATTCATAAGAAAAGTCCTAATCGAACAAAGGTGACATACAGTATTTGTCGGTAGAAGGGGCAAAATAAAATGATTACATATGTTTTATCATCGACATATAAAAATTTAACATATGAGTTTATATGCCTAAATTTTCATCACAGGTTCCCTTGTTCGCGGGTTGTTAGGTTACATGTTATCACATGATCAGCTACCCAGTTCCAGTTCTAAGCAAAGTCAAACAAAGACTCTTCCAAGGAATATTCCAAAGGTATCTTGAATTGAACAAGTCAAGAGAGATGGCCAAGAATATAGGAACCATAACCATTAGCTTGCCGTTGATGAAGACTAGTTTAAACTACAACGGACAAGTCCTCAAAGATAGTGGCGAGGAAGTAGGAACTACCTTGACCCACTAGCTCCGAGCTCCGGATTCCATGAAATCCGAAATGGAGTCGTTGAAGCCTTTCAAGTTAATTCTTATGCTATAAATAGGAAAATAATCATTGTACAAAGGCATGAAAAATATTCCAGCCTTAATACTCATAGCAATTAAGTATTCTTGAGCAATCTTAAGCATCGATATTATTAAATTGTAAACCTAAATTGTACTTGTTTCAACCTGACAACCTAGTTGATTGGTGGACTCATTGCCACTCACAGTTTTTACTCTTATTCCCGGGGTTTTCTGCGTCACCATTTTGTGTCTCTTTTCCCTTTTCCCTTTTGCTCGTCCTTTGCATACCCTTTATCTTGATTTCTTGAACCTGCATTATCATTTGCATTTCGATCAATCTAGCTGTTGTCTTATTGAGCCTGGTCTAATCTAGCGATCGGATTTTGACCTAAACAGTTTGGCGCCGTCTGTGGGACATAGTTAGGATATTTTATCCATCTCATTTGATCTGTCAATCGCCATGGCCAAAAGTCCTGATCGAGATCCTACCATGGCCGAAATTGTTGAGCAGTTACGGGAAACCCGAGAAGAGTTAAGAGATGCCCGGGAGCAGAAGCAAAAGCTCCAGAGTGAATCTCAATCTCATTAGGCATCCTTGAAGAAGCTGAACAAGGAGCTTGAATATGTCAAGTGCAACAAGAAAAGAAGGTTCAAAACCAGTGATATTCCCCAATTCTCCCTAATTTCATCCGATGAATCTGAAGGGGAAGCAGATGATCCCAAAAAGAATGATAAGGAAACTGGTGAAAACCCGACCCTATGGCCCAGGAGGTGGCTATTATTAAAGCCTAGAATAGGAAAATGATGAAGCTCTTGACCCGGCTACCAGGTGCACCAAAACCGGTGGCCTATGAATCTCGTGATAGGTTTGCTGAATCCCCCTTTGTGGAATAAATTGCCAAAGTCAAAATTCCCACGAAGTTAAATATCCCATCTTTCTCTAAGTTGTACGATGGAACTATTGACCCTCAAGATCATGTGGCCCAGTACAAGCAGAAAATGTGGTAGCTATCCATTCCGTGAGAGCTTATTGAACCCACCATGTACAAGTCCTTCGAATTTAACCCAGACCCAACCCCTCGCCGGCGACAAAGAAAAGAGAAGTGAGAAAGGGAAGGTAAAGAGGAAAGAGAAGAGAGAAAGAGAAGGAGAAGAGAGAAAGAAGAAGGACCGTAGGTTGCGTAGTGGTGGTGGTGGTGGTGTTGGTTGCGCGCGGCGGTGGGTTTTGTTGTTGGTGTGAGAAGGAGAAGAGAGATGACGAGAATGGCGGAGGAGAGAGAATGAGGGAGGAGAGAGAAGGAAAGAGGAGAGGAGTTCAGAGAGAAAGAGAAGAGAAGCGGAGAGAGAGAAGAGGAGAGGAGAGAGAAAAGAGAAATGAAGGGGAAGGGTTGGGTTTTTTTATATATATAATATTTAATTTTCCGACGGGATTTCCGACGGATTTTTATTCCATCGAAAATTTCTGACGGATTGTTAAAATTCGTTGGAAATTTCCGACCGAATAAAAATCCATCGGAATTTGTGAATTTTCCGACGGAAATACTTGTCCTTCGGAAACAGTCCGTCGGAAAACGACCTATTTCTAGTAGTGATGGGGAGTAGCTATAGTCGAAGGAGATAGAAAGCAAACCAGAGAATGCTATCAAATCGCCATGAAGCCCCCCTCAATCTAGCAATTACAGCAGAAGTCAGCACCGGGACGCCCAGATGAGCTGCAGTTAGATGAAGTGGTGCTGGATAAATCTAAGCCACATCAGATAGTCAAGATCAGAGCAGCATTACCTGCAGACCAAAAAGAAGCCATCATAAAGTGCTTGAAGGAATATTCAGATTGTTTTGCTTGGTCTTATCGAGATATGAAAGAAATCAGTCCAGAAGTCATTACTCACAAGCTCAATGTAGATCCCAGCATGAAGCCGGTGAAGTAGAAAAGAAGGAAACTTGCACCAGAGCGTAACCAGATTATAAATGAAGAGTTGCAGAAGCTGCTAGATACCGGAAAGATAAGGGAGGTTAAGTATCCAGATTGGCTAGATAATGTGGTTGTCGTCAGCAAAAAGAATGGAACTTGGAGAGTCTGCATCGACTTCACAAATCTAAACAAAGCATGCCCCAAGGACCCGTTCCCCTTGCCTCATATAGATTCAATGGTAAATGCTACAGCCGGGCACGAGCTGCTCAATCACATTCATGGACGTGTATTTAGGTTACAATCAGATCCTAATGCATCCAAACGATCAAGAGAAAACCGCCTTCATGACAGATAAAGGAACCTACGGCTACAAGGTGATGTCATCTGGGTTGAAGAATGCCGGTTCTACCTATCAAAGGCTAGTCAACAAGATGTTCAAAGATCAACTAGGGGACACCATGGAGGTCTACATCGACGATATGTTGGTGAAATCGAAGAAAGCAGCTAACCATGTAGATCACCTGAACGGGGCTTTTGGCGTGTTGAGGAAATATGAGATGAAGCTGAATCCATCCAAGTGCTCATTTGAAGTATCTGCAGGTAATTTCCTGGGCTATGTAGTTACTCAACGGGGAATCGAGGCTAGCCAAATTAGGTACGCCCCATTATTAATCTTTAATCACCTAGAAATCTTAAAGATGTTCAGAAATTGACTGGTAGGATAGCTGCATTAAATAGATTCATCTCATGGGGGTGGTAGTGGTTTCGTGGGGTTGGTAATGGTGGTGGTTTTGTGGGGTTGGTAGTGGTGGTGGTTTCATGGGGATGGTAGTGGTGGTGGTGAAGGCGACGATGGTGTTGGTGAAGGTGGTGTTGCCTGATCTTGGTGGTGGCAGTGGGTTTTGATTAATTAATCTCTCTCCACCTTAATTACATACCACAAGTTCCTTAACTTTCTCTAATCTTTGCCCCTTAAATTTTGCATTGGATTCCGCAAATCCTCCATTAGTTGCACGTAACATTTAACGGAGGTAGAATATATATATATATATATATATATATATATATATATATATATATATATATATATATATATATTTGTAAAAAATGCGCATATTTGTTTGCAGTAAAATTAGCTCTAGTCAAAACTTGCTAAGGTTATCACCCTTTGCCAGGAAGCCATTGGCGCCGGTGATTAAAAGAGTTTTGTTGCAAAGAAACTCGACTCCATCTCCAACTTCCATCTGTAAATAATGATATCAAGGTGATAAATACTAGAAATAATTTAAGAGAAAAAAAATATTAGAGTCTATTGGTGGTGGCTCTCCAATGTACTGTAGTACACTAGTATTTATATCCACTTCGTTGTACGCTAATTGCAAAATGAAATGGGTATAAAGTACAACACCAAAAAAAAAAAAAAATGGTGGAGAAAGAGAGTTGAAGTATTTAAGAGAGAGAAAAAAAAAGTAAGTTAATTGCAAAATGAAATGAGTATAGAGTACAATAAATTATAAATAAATAAAGTTCGATGGAGAAAGAGCCCTAAAAGCAGTGATTTATTCCGTAGACAGGATTTGATCTCAATTACTCCATATTGCATACGGCCCCTAAAATTTTTATTCAACAAACTAATTGACATCCACTAAAATAACAAATATTGACCTTGGCACGCAATTATTTACTAATTTCAATATTAATTAGACTACATCTTATTATATATGTTTATTTATTGTTAAATAATTTTAATTTCATAAATAATGAGAATCAAATATATTTCATTTGATTATTTTTAATCTTACATACGGACTAATGTATGATTAAGGATGGTGAATTTCAACAAAATTGTACGTCTTATGAAACCCTAGGTAAACCTATCCATATATCCAAACACTAATTTATCGTGAATAACTCAAAGCACAAAAAAACATAGATTGTCTTATTATCATAAGACCACTTTTGTGAGTCACGGAAAGTATTTAACCTTACTATTCAAACATTTCTCACCCCTTGACCTTACTCAATAGTTTTATAATGGTAAAACGGTCCTAATTAAAAAAATTTATAAGATTTGATTTGGTTAAATCTGAAACCATATTAGAACAAATTAAAAAATTTTACATCAGTTAAGATTAGGTGAATTAGTTGCAATAATTTATTTAATTTGCTTAGCTTAACATTTGATGTGCAAGAAGTTACCCCAAGTACGCAATACATTTAATTTTCCTCAACTTTTAAGACGCTATTCAAATAAATTCCACATACTTTACATAAAAAAATTCATTCAATGGGTTTGGTTTCAGTTATCGTTAACAAGTTTAGAGGCGTACACAATGCGTGCACGACTATCCTCCCTCGTTATACTTTGTGCATAAAGTTATCTTTATAATTTACTTATTTGCGTACGTAGCATATATATTGACATAATTTTATTACTCCGTATTTTTTATAATTAGTAAAGGTAAGAATCCATTAAAGGGATTAGCTTTTAACCATGCAAAACAATCTTAAATTTTATAGTGCATTTGTTATATTAGTTCTACAATTACATACATACTCATTTTTCTAAAGGATGAATTGAACCCATTCAAGGTATTATATTTTCAAATGATTACGTAAATTTAAAGGGAATAGTCGTGCATGCATTGTGTGTGCCTCTATACTTGTATCATTTAAATTATACACACTTTTAAAATATGTGTACAATGTAAATATTCGTACTACTAATTAAATTATAGTATGTTGCTTTTATATTTATATAAAAGTTGAAAAAACCTATGCAAACTTACAAACATCGACTTTTAAAACACCAAGTGTCAAATTTATATCATCAAATAAATATTCTCGAATTAAACTAATATACCGTCTAACATAACTACACTTGAAGGAATTATTTGATATGAGAAAAAATAACCACCATAAGAGAAGTTATCTTTTTAAATTTATGGAGTAGTTAAAAATGAAAGTTATATTTTAAATACATTTTAATTTTTTTTAATTATAATAAATATTTGTAGAGAGGGTAAAATGGTCCACTCAAAAATTCCCAACCAAAAACACCTCTTCTCTTCATATATTACATAGATTAGTTATATCAAGAGAAAAAAGAAGGTATCATTAAGTTAGTGAAAATTTATTGTCTAAATTTTCAAAATTAGATGCCAAAAAACTCAATAGACAGAATAAAGAGAGTATCATTTATATATACTACGGAGTACTCATCTCAACTTTAAACACATTCCATGACAATACGGTTTGGGCCCTTTGGCACATGTGTTGAATTGTACTTGAATTTACTATCGAAATATTTAGTTATGTCACCTTTCCAACTGCCTTTTAATTAAAAAGTTTGAAATTTTATGACTTCGTATATAAATCTTTATAGCTTTGCTCTTCGTCTTTGTCTTTTTCTTTTTGAATTAGTGAAGGTGGTGAGGTTGCAAATTACAGCCCACATAGATATCAGCCTACGTGGGCATTAGCCCATCACTGAGGCCCAAATGAACAATCATCACACGACCCAAAATCAAGCTGTAAATTACCATGTACGGATATTGCGGTGGTGGGCTTCTACCCGAAACCAAACTAACAAAAAAAAAAAAATTTATACACCGGATGCAAGGTGTATTAAAGGCTAATTTTTATTCACTTTAATATTTTTTGTTCATTTTAAAAATCTTAAAATGAGAAAAAATAAAAGATATTGAGCAGAAAAACTACCCTTGATTGCACTTATCTCTACATATACTTATCTTTATATGCACCCATGTGTATATAAAATGTGTTGTCGAATTCATAATCTCTATAGGCACTAGGCAGTTCAACACATCCTAATCCTCATCCTAATTACACCATTTCCGAATAAGTGTATTAGTTTTGACAAATACACAAATCAATGTATAATTTTGACAATTATTTTTACTAACTAAAACTATAAAATAAAAAAAATTTATGAAAAATATTAGATTATGACTATTCCAATACGGAGTAACATTTATATATTAATTAATAATAATTTATTATAAAAGTTAAAACTTTGTTTATAAATAGAGTAAAAGTCAAAGTGATGCATGTATTCAAAAACAATAAGGTTTTTTTTTTTCTTCATTTGTTTGTTTGAACATTATTTTGACTCACATCCACCCTACTTTTCTTTCTTTCAATTTTACTCCTTTTGTTTTACTACTCAGTTGATGTATTTATAGAATTCAAGGAAAAGTAAAAACTAAAAGCTAGTCATGTATGTAAATACTTTTGCTTTATAGAGAAGAGTTTTTTTATAGTAGGAGATTTATTAAATTATAGACAATTGGGTCCAACTAAGTGATCTGAGGCATTATAAATGATAAAAAAATTATATATATATAAAAAAAAAAGTGAATAAAAGTTGCTATAAAAGGAACAAAAAGTACATAGAACTTAAAAACATGGATGAAAATGAAAAGCCAATAAAATAGCGGAAAATAGAGGAAGTGTTAGAAAATTTAGAGTGTATGTGAGGAGCGAGATGCCGCGCCCACGGCATAAGGGTCTGGGGAGAGACCTCTCTTAGGGCACGGCCAGACATCTCCAGAAATTCTAGGGTGAATCGAAATTCACCCTGTCCGCGCCCGCGGCACTTAGTCGCGCCTGCGGCCTACGATGATGATGCTTTCGTTCTTTTAATTGAAAAAATAAAAGAAGAAAGAAAAGGATTTTTTCAATTTTCCCTGGATCTTCCTCTCCAAAAAATATATTCTCCACAATTTCCTTTGAGAAATCTTGCAAACTTGTCATTGGAAAACACTATAAATTTAGCCAAATTTGTGAATTTGATCATCTAATTTCGTCTCTTTGTGTAAATAACGAAGTGCTGTCTTTTGTATCTCAAAGAGGATTTCCGGATTAACCCAAGCACCGTTGTGCGGGAAATTAACTTCTTTAGGAAAGTGTATACACTCCTAAGACAGAGAATCAAGGTTTGAGACTCAAGTGGTCATAGTAATTCTCATGTTCATGTTTATTTATAAAGGCTTGGAATTGAGGCAAGTTTTAGTATCTTTCACATTAGTGTTCTGTTATTTATTGATATTTTAGTGCTTGGTTTGTAATACTTTAATTAGTATTGATTATTGTATAATTTAGTTAAAATTATACTTTATTTTAGGTTTTGTTCCTACAAACTTAAGTAATTCTTATAGTAGAATTGATGTAAAACCTAACAGGAAGTACTCTTTGTCCCCACTCTAAGGTAGATCATCTTTCACTATTTACAAAAATTTGACCCTACTTTGAGATCATCTTTCACTATTTACACAATTCGAACTGCTGGTGGGCAGCAACTCAAAATCTATTTATTAGATAAATCGCACCGCTAGTTACTTCAATCATTATTAACTAACAGTCTTTCTAGATAAATGGCTTGAATTCTTCAAAAAAAAAAAAAAAAAAAAAAGAAAGATAAATGGCTTGAATCATTATTAACGGTCTTCCTAGATAAATGGCCAAGTGATACGAGTATGAGCTAGTGGTTTTGTCGTCCATTGTAAATTCGCTTATTTCTACTTTAATTCCTTTTTAATTTCTCCATTTATTTATTAAACATACGCTGAAAGACAACTACATATAGTCTGAAATAAAAAAGGAACATTTGCCGAAAAGGAACAATTCATTATTGATAGTAAATCAGTGGTGAATTACACACTACAAGACTCACAATTTTCTTTTATTGTATAATCAAATTCATTCGAAATATGACTATGCCACACAGAAACACATATATAATTCATTAACAATCAAATAATAATAAATGATTAGATGAGTAATAACATATATTATATGCTACTCATAATTAGTTAGTTCATGCATTAACGCTTGCAAACAACTCCACGTCCACTGAAACCAGAAGCACAGTTAAGATCAGCAAACTCAATACTCTCTTCAGAGCTCTCAATCCCACTTCCATTGAATCTAGCTACGGCGCAATCGGTAGCGAAGATAGAAGATGAATGGAACTCCTTTTCTCCTCCTAAGACGGGCATTGCGACACCCATCTTAACCCTACTAACGTAGTTACTTGCGTAAGTTTGACCTAAAACACCGTTGACTTGTCTACTCAATGACTTAAACTTGAAGCTCAAGTCAAGATGAGCTAAACAATCTTCTTGGGTTACTCCATACTTGTGGATCAAGGAATCTTTTTCGGTGATTGGGACAACCACTGCCTTGATCTTGAAGTTACCCTCGGCCTCAATCACTACCGCGTTTGTAGCCCTAGCTCTGGTGATGGAAACATCGCCAGCTGGTGATTGCCAGCTGGCACCTTCCTCTTCTGGGAGGTCAATGGGTTGGCCGTCGAAGGAGAGGGAGATACGGTCAATGGCATCGTTCCATGTGGCGGTCTTTTGGGCTCCGAGGTAGATCTTGTGGTTGTTGAAGAGGAGACCCAGGGCTTGGACCCAGGTGAAGTCTCTTCCCATGGTGGCGGTCCGCTTTCCGATGAAGTGAGCGTTGATGTGGAGGTTGGAGTCGGAGACTAGACAAAAATCTTGGTCTTTCTTACCGTGGAAGTAAAATGTAATTCCATCAGCTCCTACGAACCTTGGGTCTTGGCACACTGCACCTGGCTTGTTGCAATCTGTATATATGTGTATCATCCAAATTAATTAGAAACTAAACTTTATGATTAATTTACTATGTAACCTTATATTATTAGCCAAAGTTTCTAGATGAATTACTCTTAAATTTTGGTTCATAAAATGCTTTAAATTTAATTTACGTAATTCTTTGAAAAAATATTGACAAACTTTCCATGAATGATTTATATTTATTTATTTATTTTGCTTAGGACTAAAATGCAACTAGAAGGTGTAGAACATTATCTTTAGACTGGTTTGGAATGCTTAATTTTGAAAATAAAATGTACAAATTTTTAAAGCTATATTAATTGATGATCAACTAAATAATTAATTGAGTAAAGGAGTATAAAATTGAAACTTACCACAAACAGGACTACAAGTAACACAGTCAACTTGGCAAGTATCAGCACATGCAGCAGGACAAGTAAACTGCCTGTAGTAGCAAGATGAATAGTACCTGTCCATGCACCTTACTTGCTTAGGACTAGAGGATGAAGTCGGGGTTGGTGTTGGTGGGGACGGGGTGGGTGTGGGTGGCGATGGGGTGGGTGTTGGTGGGGACGGGGTGGGAGTGGGTGGCGATGGGGTGGGTGTTGGTGGGGACGGGGTGGGTGTTGGTGTGGACGGGGTGGGAGTGGGTGGCGATGGGGTGGGTGTTGGTGTGGACGGGGTGGGAGTGGGTGGCGATGGGGTGGGTGTTGGTGTGGACGGGGTGGGAGTGGGTGGCGATGGGGTGGGTATTGGTGGGGACGGGGTGGGAGTGGGTGGCGATGGGGTGGGTGTTGGTGGGGACGGGGTGGGAGTGGGTGGCGATGGGGTGGGTGTTGGTGGAGATGGGGTGGGCGTGGGTGGTGATGGAGGGGTATAAGGTGGAGTACCCCCCGGCGCTTTAGGCTCTTTGGGCTCCTTATCTTTAGGCTCTTTGGGTTCCTTATCTTTGGGCTCCTTGTCTTTAGGCTCTTTGGGTTCCTTATCTTTGGGCTCCTTTGGTTCTTTGGATGAGACATCGGAATCCTTAGGCTCCTTGGTGGGAGTGGTAGGACTGGTAGTAGTTTGATCACCCGGGGTAGTGTAATCAACGGCCGCTGCCTCGGCCACTGCCAAGACAAGGAGGAGGATGACAGCCGTCACTCTAGTCCGCGAAAGCTTCATTTTCGCGGAACTTTTTACAAACTGATTATTGAAAATATTTAGAAGGGAAGGTGTTTAAGATAGAGATTAATGTTTAAGTGATGAGAATTCCAATGCTTGTATGTTTCTTTTTATAGTGGAGTTAATAGGATGCATATCCTAATTTTTAATGTTGTTTTTAAGTAGAAGTAATATTCTGTTAATGGCGTTCCTTTAATGGTATTCTACTCTAGTTTTCACATGGAGAGGACCTTCCTTTCAGCTTCATTTTTTAAACTAAATTGTATCTTAATTAGTTTTCTGAAGTTGTACATATTAGTATTGCGTATAGAAACAAAGCTAATTTCTTTTCTTCACTTGCTCTCCAAAGATTGTATGTAAAATCACTTTTCTCTTACATATACTGAGTATTATTTTTCACTCATAATAATTTGAAGATAGCATTATAAAGAGATCTGGAAAATAATAGATAGGTAGGCAAAGTAATATTGTTTCTAATTTTTTTTTTAAGAAAAAACTATAAATTTAAATATGTTTTGGCTTTGTAGTATTCATCCTAGCGAAATTAATAGTCTAAACATCCCAAATTTTCACAAAAGACTGAAAAGAGTACATGAAATAATTACAACATCTTCTAATAAGAACCTTCCTAATAAGGAAAATTTGACAACCACCTTATTAAATGTGGGATTTTAGTACTCCCTTCAAATAAAGGACGGGAGATTTTACAAAGCTAATATTATATTATACTGCGTAGGTAGGTATAACTCCTCTTGCTTAAAGGTGATATATATATATATATATATATATATATATATATATATATATATATATATATATATATATATATATATATTTCTCTAATGTGTGATGACTCATATATGAATAATTAAAGGATTTTGACACAATTTTAAGAATTAAAAGGTAAATGAAGCACCATCGTAATTGTGTTAATAAACATGGTACTATTGTAGTCAAAACCCCTTTATTATCCATTGCCTTCTTCATGTAGTGTATGTGTTGATAGCTATTAGATTATAATTTATGTCATTTAAATTGAACTACAGGAGAAAATCAGTTGATTACCTGATTGTATATGTTGTTTATGAAAGTCAACTTATAACAATAGGTAGATAATTATCAAGGTCATGTGCCATAGCTTAACCAACAGTGGGACTCAATATACGGTGAAACATTTAAGTCTTAAGTTCGTTCTTATAATTAAGGGTAAATTTATCCTCGGACTCAGACTTAGACTCACACTACAAACTTTGCCACATCAGTTTTTCACTAATTTTTAATTACTTTTTTTTTTTATTATTCAGACTTACATAAGACTCTCTATTTTCACACATTATCCCAAAACTCACTCCAAACTCACTTATCCTCCTATATACTAACATTAATTTATTTATAAATCTATTTCTTTTATAAGTTTAATTTTAACTTGTGATGATGAGTTGGCAATATATATATTATTGGGCCATGCAAAATTTGTCAGCTTATTGCCCCACATGCATAGTCTTGAGATGAGTTTTCATCTTGCCAAATCGCATGCAAGACTTGTTTAGGGTAAAAATACCCTAGACACGTGGCCCAATGGGCTGGTGACACGTGGCGTATTGCCATTAGTCAACAGGGCTCCAATCCCCTGTTGACACGTGTCCTTGGAACCCTACATGGGGACTTGTCTGTCCCACTATAAATAGTGGGACAAACCTCATTAATGGGACATTCATAAATACAAACACAATTACCGAGCAATATTAATTGCGGAATTCTCCCAATCAGCGAGAAACACTTTACCATTTTCGTACTTTTACCTCCTGTACGTATACTAACTTGATCGTCGGAGGCGGAACTCCTACCAACCAGAGTCTTCGTGATCTTGCAGGTACAGGCATCGGCAGCTCAGTCTCGGAATCGTAACTCTCCCGCAGGACACCTCAGAAAACCCCGAAACAAGACTCATGATAGTCTTTTATGACATTATCGCCAAAGTCTTGCATGAGACTCTTCTTGAGATTCCGCTTCAAACTTGCGATAAAGACACCCTTAGTTAATCATAATTTAAAGTGGAATGAACATAGCTGTGACCTTAATTAGTTGCCAATATTTTTCTTAGATATTGTGGATAATAATCAATTTCTCATACCACTCAATCAATTTGCTAATATATACAACAACATATATACAGATCACAACCAACTACATAATAAAATGTGAAATATTCTCATATGGCTCCTAATGTACATTAATAAGACCTCGAAGTAAAAGAATGAAAGAACCTAAAAAATGCATTTCTACTTCCATATATAATTAAAAGCTCATTAATTAATGCGTTCAAAATCCATTGTTTTTGTTTTTTTTTGTAAGGAGAAGGCCCATCTTGGAAGGGGATGTAAGGGAAATCCCTCCTAAAATTGCTTGGTGAGGTTTGACCCCTGGCCTCATGCCTACAAGTCGGAGAATCGGTCAAGTACTCTAGCCTCCTATCTCGTTTAAAATCCATTGTTTAGGTCAATGGCTTGAAATATTATGAAGCCTAGACCGTTAACATTTGCAAGCTAATTTAAGTCAACTGTTATTGGGAGAATCAATTAAATCGTAAATAAACTAGTTAAAAGAAGTAACCCGTCCATGCATGGCTTTCGGTCCAGTTTATGTTCAAGTGGAAAATATTTCATGCATGTTGTTTTACATTGTTTATGAAGTGTTTCAACGTACATGACAAGCCATATTTAAGTTCTTTAATTAGTGTTATGTATGCATGGTTGTAGACTTGTAAGCTAAGGATAAGGACAAATAAGAGCAAAATAGGAAACCCTTGAGGCCTTAACTTTTTATTAAAAAAATTAACCGCCTAAATTAGCTAGGTTGTATGGAAACGGATACGGATGTACACACTAGAATCACAAAAAATAGAATTAAAAATTAGGATAATTTACAAAATCGGAGTATTATATTTATTTTTTATTTTATTTTTTGAATAAAGTATTACAGTATATAGTAATATAGCACGAAAACAGGTCTTTAAAATTTTTAGAAATACATTCGTAGAGATTTTGTCACCAATTATTGTAAACTAGATCGCTTAATAACCATTAAGGAGGCCACTATATATGGGATCCAAAATAAAATGAGTCCAAAGAGATTTCTTACAAGTACTGATATCTAGCTAGCTAAATGTAGCTAGTGGAATAACTTAATCAAATCATCTCTTGCAAACAAAGAAATACATTAAGATCAAACTTAATTACTTTAATTACATAGCTATGGACTATATAATCATAATTAAGAATAGCCCATTCATAGGAAATCTTAGCTTGATCTCTCAAGGTCATTTGGGCTGGGGCTCCATATATCAGATACTTGAATCGCGGTAACCACCAGACTTGTGATATGGTCATGTGGGGGCTATTTATGGGGCAGTCCATTATTGGAACCATTTCAGACTTCAGAGGCTGTTAATAAGAACATACAGAGTAACACACTTTAAAAAAAATTATAGCTTTATTATACAATGGTGTACATCAATTGATAATGTTGTAACATTATCTAGTACAACAAACATTCACACAATTTAACAACGTTTTGATATTGTAATGAAATTAATTAATATATCAGTGTTTAAGAATTTTATCAGCGTTTGCAGACAACTCCGCTGCCACTTATGCCAGAAGCACAGTTAAGATCAGCAAACTCAATTCCTGCATAAGAACCCTCATTCTCATTTCCATTACCATTGAACCGTGCAACAGCGCAATCAGTAGCAAACATGCTTGAGGAGTGGAATTTCTTATCCCCTCCAAGGACAGGATTAGCTACTCCCATTTTAACTCGACTCGTGTAGTTGCTTCCATAGGTTTGGCCTAACACACCATTTACTTCATCACTTAAGGAGTTAAACTTGAAGCTCAAGTCAAGGTGTGCAAAGCAGTCCTCTTGAGGGGTTATCCCGTACTTGTGGATCAAGGAATCCTTATCCGTGATTGGGACAACCACGGCCTTGATTTTGAACTTGCCCTCTGCCTCAACCTCAACCGCGTTTGTGGGTCTAGACCTTGTGATGGTTACACCACCAGCTGTGGATTTCCAGCTTGCACCCTCGGTCTCTAGGAGGCTGATGGGGTGGTCATCATAGGAAAGTGAGAGACGGTCCAGGGCATCGTTCCAAGTGGCAGTTTTCTGAGCTCCTATGTAGAGTTTGTGGTTGTCAAAGAGGATGCCTAAGGACTGAACCCAAGTGAAGTCCCTTCCCATGTTGGAGTCGCGCTTGCCAATGAAGCGAGCGTTAATGTGGAGATTGGAGTCTGTAACAAGGCAGAAATCTTGGTCTTTTTTTCCATGGAAATAGAATGTTATACCATCTGCTCCAATGAACCTTGGATCCTCACACACTGCTCCGGGTTTGTTGCAGTCTGCATTTGATGCAAATCGAGAATTTAGTAACTTTGTTCAGACACTGCACATTTGTATAGGTGCTTGTATGACGACATAATGTTTTCAAAATTACTAGTTTAACAAAATGTATACTTGTCTATGATTAAAGGTAGAACTGTAGAACTGGTACTAGGACTCAATTTACACTGTTACATACATTGTTGTTAGCTGATTAATTTATAATCAAAGGACTAATTTCATTAAAAGTTCTAGGTGCTTCATGATGTTTTGGTCTTAATTCGCGTGCTTTTAAAGCGTGCAACTCTTTATTCACAATGTGCAACTACTAATGACAATGCTGTATTGCTGTAAGTTTAAGAAGAATTAGACAGTAAGGATAATGAGATGAGCTAGCTTACTGCAAACAGGACTGCAAGTGACACTGTCAACCTGACAGGTCTGAGGGCATGCAGCAGGGCAAGTGAACTCCCTGTAATAGCAAGCCGGATACTTCTTGTTCATACACCTAACACGCTTGGGGCTAGATAAAGGCGGTGATTTGACAGCATGACAAACAGGCTGACAGGTTGCACAATCAACACTGCAACTACGCGGACAAGAAGCAGGACAGAAAAGAGGCTTGTTGTGGCAAGAAGGGAACTTCTTGTCCTTGCATTCCACTTTCTTAGGCTTCTGGACCTTAGGTGGTGGAGGCGGAAGTGGTGGCACAGGTCCACAGACAGCCTGACAACTGTTACAATCAACTGAGCAAGTCCGAGGGCACGAAGCAGGACAATACAGATCTTTTTTATAGCAAGGGGAGTACTTATTTTTGCACCTGACTTTCTTAGGCTTGTGTTTCGGAGGGCCTGCCTCAGCAAACGCCAAGGCAAGGATGAAGACAACTACTATGACCAAAGTCACTCCCTTCATTCTCTTGGATTGTGTTCTTCTAAATGAATACTCTAGTTTTGAAGTGTGTTTTAAGGATGTTCCTCTATGTTTCCTTTTATAGACATCTTTAATACTCCGTATTAGCTTGCTACGAACAATGACGCTTGTTCGAGTTGAAGTAACACTCTAATGGGAGATTGGGAGTGTACCAACTTGGTTAAGGAGTTTATCTAATATTAGGCCAAATTTGTTAGGCCAAAGTCATACTAAAATTAGTTAATTATACTTTGTACTCATTTTCTGGTAATTCTCCACATTATACTATGTGTACAACATACTAATGGTGATTAATCACTGTTATACTTATTTAAAATTTAATAAGTCAGTAGTATTGTTGCAATGTAAGGCACCTTGAATGTTAGCTTTTACGTAGTTTAATTAAGTTTTAGTTGCAGTCACAAAATTTTCAAAATAGATTCAAATTTTAGTACGAGGTAATAGTTTGGGTCATGACCTGAAATTAGGCCTCAAATTCTTTGGTATCTAAGTCAACAGTAATTAGGTGAACCTGCTCGTATATTTAGATTTTTTAGACCTTATAAAAAATACAGTATAACGCATTAACGCCTCCCTAGTAATTCTAATTATTTGTTGCATACACTATTTTAAGTATGTTCGGGTTCAAAATTATTATATTTTCTTATATAGTACTTAATAATTTATAGGATATCGTAAATAAGTGATGAGATAAGAGAGGAGATAGAAAAATAGTTCAAAAGTTATTATAAGGATGGATCCTTATTTATTGTATTCAATTCTTAACATAAGGGTCGAGATTGACACAAGAAACTCACATTAAATTTACTTTTATATGAGCTGGAACATTTTCCTTGCATTGGCTAAGATTACTGTTACTTCCTTAACTCAATGAGAAAACTAGCAATATTTCAGTGATTTTAGGGGTGGATTGTGGTTAAAGTATTAATAAGATGAATGGAATTTCTAACGTGTGTCCATAAACTTTATGATCATAACTATTTTGGCGCCCACTGTGACAAACTGAAAATAATTTTAGTATCACTTTGGATCCTCCACATTTATTTTGGAGTCTAAATCAAAACCAATATACGTTTCCTTAAATGAATTTTTTAGAGCATTATTCTTGAGAGCATTTCTGATTCTATTTTACGTTTGTAATCAAGCTGTTATCTGATGCAGTATATGTTCTTTAGTTGTCATATAATCATATTCATATCTCTACAATGCCTACAAAAAATATTTTCTAGGCTCTATCTCATGTATTTGCAAAATTGCTAATAATAAGTTGTTATAATTTCACCAATAATCTGGAAGTATATAGTATGGCTTTGGCTATCGTTCAAGAATTGCTTCAAGACTATCTGAAGTCATTGCTAAAAGAGGTAGCCACATGATAGGAACATCTAAGTATATCGATCGTGTTAGATCAAATTAGTGTTTGATTTCCAACAATCTTAGATCTACTATACACGTGTGGTTATATATAACGCTTTTTATTTTATTTGGAACTAATAAGGATGATTGTCGTATGCAGGGCGTTTTAAGTAACAATTTTTGTGAGAAAGTTGCACAATTAGAATCAGAGTTCATAGTTGAGCAAATTTATACTTATTACAATGACATGGAAGCTCTCTTATAAGATGCAATAGAATTCACGTAACGTTATTTCTCTCTTGATATGAGAAAGATGATTTTATTTCACACTTTCAAAATTAATGTATCTGTTCATTGTCCCCTAATTTTTTTGATGATCAATTGTTTCATGTCACACATGAATTATGTGCAGTGCCTCTAATAATGTTGATTATCCTAAAATAGCCAAACATGCCCAAATCATGGAAGAGAAAAGCTTAAGGTATGTTTTCTTAGCAAATTAAGCATTAATTCACTCTTGTCCGTATTAAAATAATATTGTATGTTTTTTTATTAACGTTGTAATTCTTATTTTTATCTGAAACAATAGGATTGGGGCGGAGTATGTAAGACTTGCTTGTGCTCAACTTACTTGTGAAGATACGGATAAGGAAAGGTAAGTAAATCGATTCATAAAAAATTCATCTAGTAAAAGTTGAACTAATTCATGATTGTATTATTTGTACATAATTCAAATAAATGGTCCAATATGGGATGATTTGATCAATATATATATATATAATATATATATATATATATATATATATATATATATATATATATATATATATATATATATATCTAACCTAATCTACTATGGAATATATTTTTTTAATTATTATATATATAATATAAACATCATGCATGTTATACGGGCTATTTTACGTATTTGGTATATATATATATATATATATATATATATATATATATATATATATATATATATATATATATATATATAACTTACTTTAATTAAACAAAAAAACACTTTTGTGTATCGAAATAGATATACAAATGTTGTTGGATCCAACAATTTGTATTTTTTGCGTATAAACCAAATTTATATGCAACATTAGTTCATCTTAACTTCCTTAAATTTTATTAAGACAAACTTAATGTTTTAATTTTGAAAACATCATAGTTTATCTCAAGGATTGAAGTGGATTAAGATGGAATATTATTATACAAAGGAGAAATTGGACACATTTGTTCAGGTTTGTCATACTAAATTACTAATTATGTACAAGTACATATTTTATGAGGTTAGAAATGTACTGTAATTGCTCATATTTGTTATTAATAATAAATTCATGAATTTCTTATTTCTATGGAAAATAAATTTTATTTCTAACTTTGAGTTATACTTAATCAATAATATTTTTTATACAGATGGAGCGTAAGATTATCAGACTCAAGAACAAACTAAAGAAGTAAAGGAGGATATAAGCTTCTCCAAATTCCAAGATGTGATGTACTTGGAAGAGTTAGTCGTGTATTTCTTCTTGTATATTCTTAACTATATTTTGCCAAAGTTTGCATGATATGTAAACAATGTAGTAACCAAAGAGTGATTGTATTTGTATGTAGTTAAAATAATGTCGTGAAGATCACTAGATGTAATCAATTAAAAATAACAAATGCAATGCAATTATCCATTTTATAATTATACATTGCGTAATTTGTATGTCTCTCTACTTTAACTCCGTACATGCAAAATTTAACTCTCAAATTATCATCACATTTTTATTAAGAACGAAATGATGAAAATCAAATCACGTGATTAAGAGAGATAAATAAAAATAAATCAAATAAGATAGAAACTATATGCGGTTAAGGAAACGTATAAAACTCTTTATGAAAACAACATTAAAAATACTATAAGAACGATATAAATATTTTTAGAGTAATGTTATATGTACCCCCTTAGGATTAAGCTAATATTTTTTTTTATTTTTTTTTTTTAAAAAAAAAAAGCTAATATCTTTCTTAATTTGGTATTAATTTAAGAATGAGTGACAAAATCATGCTCCTTACATGTGGCCTTAAGGGTTAAGGGTTATGTATAACATTTTCCCATTTTTAACTCTTTAGTGTAATTAATGTGATATTTTTATTTTTATTTTATTTTATTTTTTTAACTCCTTACTTTATGGGTTATGTATAACATTTTCCATATTTTAAATTAGTTGTACTAAATACATAAGTTTTGAATGAGATGACAATTACGAAATACTCCTTTTGTCTCAATTCTTTTTATTTATTTTTATCTTGTCCCTTATTTTTCCAGACTACTTTGAATGGTAGAAACCACAATTTTACTCACTCTCGTCAATTCTTCCCAGCTATACTCGAAAAATTAAGGTGTTGTTTGGTTCACATGGGAATTAAAACTTCCCATGCATTGCAAATTTATGGGAATTAAATTCCTATTATCACATTCATGGGAATTTCCTAAAATTGTTTGGTTAACAATGAGAGAAATAACTTTCCATGGGAATTTCTACTTATCGGGGGTTAAGTAAGTAAGTTCCTACATTTTGTGAGAACTCAAAATTCCTAAGAAATTCTACTTCTCCTATTTCACCAAATTTTTGTCAAGCAAATAACACATAAAACTTACAATTTCTAAAAAGTTTCACTTCCCATATTTTTTTTATGTCAAACAAACGAGCCCTCAAAATTCGTTTTTACCCGAACAATGAGACAGGGGAATACTAGCGACATCCTTATCCTTCCAATAACACCAGTGACACCACGTCTCACTAGTCTGTAGTCTCAACTCTACACCGAGAAATAGAAAACATGTCAACATTTCTTCATCTAAATCCTCTTAAACCCATCAAATTCACCACCCCAATTCGGCGTAACTCGCCGTCACTCGGCCGGAGCTCAGTCAGGTGCGAATCCACGGCGGAGGTGGCGACGGAGAAACGCCATATCAGGGTGAGTAACGGCAACGATTCGGTGGAGATATGCCGAGTTTTGAACGGAATGTGGCAGACCAGTGGTGGTTGGGGACGTATCGACCGAAACGACGCCGTTGAAGCCATGCTTCGTTATACTGATGCTGGCCTTTCCACTTTTGACATGGCTGATCACTGTACCTTCTTTACCCCTATTTTTATGGTTTAATTTCGCTTTTGCCATTGAATTTTACTGGTCATGGCTTAGACCACTTGGCAAAAAACTATCCTCTGTATTTCTAATTAACATGCATTCATTTAAGATTTTCCTTGATTGTTTGTTTGCCACGTATGTTATCTTCTGTTGATTTATTAATTTATGAGGAAATTGTATTACTTTGTAGATGCACGGCACTCGGGTGGTACCTTGCTATTGATAACATAACCATTATGTGTACGATTACACGAATACTTGATTTGAAACCCAAACTGGCGTGACCAGGCTATATTTGACGAGACCCAATAGTTACGTGTCTGATAATGACACTTTTTTCTTGCAATACATTCTAAAATGACCAGACAAATCAATTCCAACCTGATTGCCACCTCTAGACTTTTCATTTTTTATATAATAATGGCACCTAAATTGTGTAAATATGTGAACACTTGGAGGGCATAAAAGTCAAAACCAACGGTTGGCTGCTGAATGAGGGATACATATAGGATACAAACACCAAAATTCAGCTGTTTCTTTCCTCCATTTTTAGTATAGTTAACACTAAACAGGCCGAGAAAATGACAGAAATCCTACCTTGTTCTTGCTACAAATTGGTGTTCACATCTGTAAGAGCTAAAACTAGGACAAGAAATGGTATTGGAGCCATTAAATTGAGGCCGATTTCATGTGTAGCAACTGATGGTGTTGTAGTTAAGAATGGGAAGGATTCTTTGGAAATGTGTCGTGTCGTGTCGTTAATGGAATGTGGCAAACTAGTGGCGGGTGGGGGAAAATCGATAGGGGCAATGCGGTTGATGCTATGCTTCGATATGCTGATGCGGGGCTAGCCACTTTTGATATGGCTGATATCTGTAAGCAGTAAGATAGATGGGAAACAAATGCAACATTTTGCTTTTTTGCACCTAACTAGAAATTATATATTCATATAGGAACTTGTATAGCTGTATAGCTAATTCTTGGTTATGCATGCCTAATATGCAATTTTTATAATGCACATTACTTAAATACTGTCTGTAGTTTCTGTACATTGGAGGAAGCATACTTCTCTGCTCCTTATTTCAAGGAAGAATTTTTTGAAAATTAATATGATAGGGAGATTCAGTTTGAATGCCTGTACTTATTTCAGATGGACCTGCTGAAGATCTTTATGGAATCTTTATAAATCGAGTCCGTCGTGAGCGCCCACCTGAGGTTTTAGAAAAGGTCAGAGGGTGAGTTAAAAATTCCAGACTACTAGTGATAAACTAATAATCCCTTTTTTTGCTGGTTTATGTCTTCAAATCATGAAGCAAACTTAGACTAAGAATTGTAGCATGCTTGTAAACGTCTGACTGTTGAATTCAAGAGGAACTCAGATATTTGATTGAGTAATTTTGCTGGTGTATCATATGGTTTAAACTTTAATATTGCTTTTGATTGATTTCATTTGTAGTCTCACGAAATGGGTTCCGTCACCAGTTAAGATGACAAGGAGTTTTGTGGAGGGGAACATTGATGTTTCTAGGAAAAGAATGGATGTTGCTTGCTTGGACATGCTTCAATTCCACTGGTAAGGGTGCTCCAGATTTTGTCCTTTTCCATGCTGCACCTTTAAGGATTTGAATGCATATATTGTGATTTACGAAAGCATTAATATGCTCGACCATCCCAAGCATTACATTCGAAATTTTTATGAGAAACATGGTTCAAGTGTTTATTCAGCCATAGCTGTACCTTAAAATGTTGATTAAGAATTGTGCTCAATCATGTAAAATTTAAGACACATGTCTGGTCTTATTGCTTTGCATATGGAGTATGTGTTTTCAGATAAATTCTTGTCATTTTTTCTGAATCTTGGCAGTTAGATACTTCAATCTTCTGAACACCTCTTTTTCACTTTGAAATAGGTGGGATTATTCCAATTCTGGATATCTTGATGCGTTGAAACATCTTACAGATCTGAAAGATGAAGGCAAGCTTCCATTAGGTCTTTGTTTACCATCAATATTAGCAACCTAAAAAGTCTCAAGGATTTCAATTATTACATGTGTAATTTCAGGAAAAATTAAGACTGTGGCTCTTACAAATTTTGATACGGAAAGGTTGCGAATAATTCTTGAAAATGAGATTCCTGTTGTAAGCAACCAAGTAAGTCAGATACTCAGATCTGTTGGTGTAGTTCATTTTATGTGCAACTCCATTTTAAGGTGTGGGTTTTCAACTCAGTATGATTAATGCTTGAACTACTCTAGGTGCAACATTCAATTGTTGATATGCGTCCTCAGCAGAAAATGGCAGAGCTTTGTCAGCAAACTGGAGTTAAACTCATAACGTATTCTCCCACCTTTTTTTTCGTTAAACCTTAACCCCTTGAAAACATATCCTTACTTTCCCTGTCTAGCAATTTGGATCCAAAGGTCCATGTGATTGTATTGTATAAATGTATAATTGCTTAAGATATTTCAAGGCTCTTATATAATTATGTTTTCGCAGGTATGGGACAGTTATGGGTGGTCTATTATCTGAGAAGTTCCTTGATACCAATTTGGCTATTCCATTTGCTGGTCCTTCACTAAATACTCCCTCCTTGCAGAAGTACAAAAGGGTACGGATTTTCTTACTGCAATCTTGTTGTAGCTTCATTTTCAGTGTTCCAAAATTTTTTTAGAAATGAGAATCATGTACTTGGCTGAGATGAAAGAAAGTAAACATACTTTAATTTGGAGTGATTTTGTGAATTATCATCAAACATTTGGAAGTGTTCTGGGGTTTAACATGTATATATTTGGATGAAGCATTACAATCTAATCATTCAAGTAAAGTTAACATTTTTATTTTTTTCTATTATCCCACCTTTTTTTTTTTTTTTTTTTTGCCGATGTGGTTTTTAATAATTGAATGCATAACTTATTCTTTGAAAGTGTTCTTATTTCTGACAGCCATGGGTTGTGTCATATTCCACTCTTTTGTTTTTGACTTGGGTGCATTTTGTTTTTCTGTTTTATATGGCAGATGGTTGATGCATGGGGAGGATGGAGTCTTTTCCAAACCTTGCTTCAAGTGCTGAACAAAATAGCCAGGAAGCATGGTGTGCCCATTTCGACTGTTGCTGTTAAATACATACTAGATCAGGTAAAATTATTATCTTCATCTATGTATCCTAAGATTGGTTTTGAGAAACTGAATGTTGCAATATTGTTGGATCAATTGCAGCCAGCTGTAGCAGGTTCCATGATAGGTGTCAGACTTGGACTGTCAGAGCATATTAAAGATGCAAATGCTGTATTTTCTCTTGCACTTGATGAGGAGGATGTCGACAGCATTCGAGATGTTTCCAGCAGGGGGAAGGATCTGCTGAGAGTGATTGGTGATTGTGGAGACGAGTATAGGCGTGCTTAATATTAAGATAGGGTTGGTTATCATGTTTGATTGTTCTCCCTGCATCAAAGAGCAAATAGTATCATATGAACATTGTGTAAAAAACCAAAATTTTGTATATGGTAAAAAATCTTGTATAGTGTAACCAAACTGGGAGTTTTGTAATTCGTTTGTTTACAAATCGCTTTACTTATATCCAGCTATAAGAACTTAAGAAGTTTGCTTGCAAATATCGCAAATAGTGGTTCTTACTTCTTAGCATGGTTTGCGAGTACTGGAAGATGGTGATAGAGAGAGAAAACTAGGAGGGACTCAGGGAGCAACATGAAGGGTTGAGTTGGTGCATGGGTTGAGTTTGTGTTTGAGAAAAAGATTCATCAAGTTGCTATTTTTGAGTTTTTGACATTGCCAAGCTGACTTTTTCCCCCAACCCCGGTAGTATTGGATAAATATGATCCATTCAATCAAATGAGTTAATGTGTTTTACACTATTGACTTGAACTATTTTGTTCAATACATTTCCTCGAAGATTTCAATGAACTAATCTTATAAAATTATAAGAGGAATGTTAGGAAAATAACTCACATGTGAATTGAGACTAATTGTCTTACATCAAAGAAATAAGAGAATGACTAACATATAAGTCTGGTGGGCTACTCCACTTATCACCAATTGATTTTAAGAATGGAACATTAAATACTTTATATATAATTTCAACTCACCTTCAAATATACTCAGCTCAAACCAATTGGAACTCAAATAAATCACGAGTCGGCTAGGCTTAGTAACAGCCCTAGGTGGCTAGGTTGGGCTAGAGTGCTAGAGAATCCTTCTTGACTTGTGAGTACTCAAGGGAGTTAGAAATCGTTTCTAAAATACATGTAAGAGGGAGTACCCAACTATACAATTGCTTACTTCCCTCGCTTCTGCAACTTCAATTGCAGTGTCTCCATAATTTCTTATCACTTCCATTTTCTTCAGGTAAAATTTCTCTCCTTTCTCTCTCTACATTTGTGATCTTCAGGAAAAAAACCCATCTTCAAATAAAGAAAACAATGAAGTAACCATTTTCTGCTGATCTTTAACTCCTTTGTGAATGCAAGATTAAAGTTCATCCATTTGAATATCATGTTCAGTTTCTTATTTAGCACGATCATGAAGGGCTGTACTAAAGTTTGAATTTTTCGGAATGCATATTACCTGTTTGATGAAATGCCTCTACGATATTTAATATGGGTTCTTTCCCGTTTCATCGTTCTTTTGTTCTTTCTGGTCTTTGATTTCTGGGGTTTGAATTACGGTTTTATGTCCTTGATCAACTTTAATATATCTTCTTACCTATTTTGTATTGCGTTTTGATGAATTTCAGGTTTTTAGTGCTGCTTATTCTTGTTCAACACTTACTTTGCAGCAAGTCTAAAGGATCAGAATACAAACATGGATGGTATGTGGAAATTTTCAACTTACTCATGCATTGCACGAATGCTTTTTCTTACAATGGCTTTACTTTTTACTCCATATGTGCTATAACTAGTTGGTTTGAGATTAGTATATGGGAGGATAGTTGGTTAGATATGCTTAAGATGTTTATCCATGTCATAGATTTTAGTAAGAAATGAAGGTTTCCATTGAATTATTGCTATACAAATAAGAATGGATATAGAAAACAAAGATCTCTTCTGTGATAAAGGACATGCAGTTAACTTCTGATTATTCTGTTGGGTCTATTCAGTCGATTCACAGGAAACCATGGAGGAAACTATTTTGGTTGGTGATGATTTAATGACGGGGCCTCCATCACCTATCATTCCTCCGGAGATAGCTCCTTATGTACTTGAAGGTGTCAACTTATGCGATGGGTTGCTGAGGAATTTATATTTGTGTAAGATGTTTTCTTGATGCTGAGTCATTTCTAAAGCCTTGTATTGCCATACTATGTGAAGTGTACTAGAAGTCTTGAACAACATTACGGAATATGAAACATTTGATTAAAACTTTTTTGACTCTTAGATGATGGTGATGTCCATTTCACTTAGAGCTCAGCGTTTGTTTGTCATGATTTGCCTTTTTTGTAGGTTTACAGATCAATGATATTGAGCCATTCTGTCAAGATGAGATTGCTATGTATCGACAGTGTGCTGAAAGAAGAGTAAGATGATTTGATGTTCACAATATATGCCTTTCCTTACTGTTTCTCTCTGTCCGAGATTTAAGCTCCTATTTACATTTTGTTGTCAGAGCTTAGTAATATTGGCTATTGATTTGTTGAAATCTATAATGCTTTAGTATTGCCAAAAAGATTGTTTAGAAATTAGATTGTAAAAAACTAGTGTTAAATTTATCTTCAAAAGTAGTTCAATATAAATATATTATTTTCTTTATGTGTAACTATATCAATAATGGTCAATTTTGATCTGTGAGACCTTGAAAAGTCAGTTAGAAACTTGGTTTATGACAGAGGGAGTAGTATAACTTATAAGCTGAGTTTCTTAGTTTTTAATTCTAATGCTGAACTCATCTTGCTCCCTACCTGCAATATAATAGGATAAGGAAATCAGGCAAAGGCTTCAAGAAAGTGAGCACAAATTAGGTTTATCAATGCCACTTGATCAAGCCAAGGAAAGAGCTGTTCAACTGGAATCAGAAGTCACTAAGCTGGAAAGGTACGCAGTGCGCAATTGGTTGGTCTTATGATATGTCTCTTGTATTTGTTATCATCTGTCATCTACTTTGTGAAAGTGTAAAAGTTGTCAAAGGTTGTCTATTCCAAATTAGCATATTATAATGGGGTTTGCATATTATTCAATCATCCTTGAATCCTGATTCTACACATAGGTCAAGCTCTTCCCAAATTTAGTCGTCGCTAGAAACACATCTTTAACTAGTGTATTCTAGCTCATCTGTACTTTAGACATGCTGATAGAACAAGTCCAGAGAAAAGCCTTTATTCCTTCCCAAGTTCCAGTTGCCACAGGAAACATATTTCATTATTGTATGCTATTGTATCTGTTCATTAGCGTGTGCTGTATGACAAGGGTATGTAACTAGCACAAACCATTTAGCTTTCATATCTAGAAGAATATTTCTAGGTTACAAAGACAAATATGAAAGGTTGGTGCTTCATTGTATGTTCACAGTTCCACGGTAGGATGGCAAAAACAAAGTGCTGCCATTCAAACTGTATGGTGTATGTGATGTTGAATTACTCTATAAAACTTTCCGTTCTGTCATACCTAATTATTTTGAAATGATTTTCAGGCGTTTGATTCTTGCCAGTGGAATGGAAGGTGTTGAAGGATTTCGTCAAAGATGGAGTTTGCATGGGTGTCTCACGGACATGAGGTAAAATCTAGTCAATCCATGATCCTATGGTTCATCTAGAATGGTCAAAGATGCATGCTTCCATTCCATTATTCCAACACCCCCTCCCCCACTCTCCTCCCCCCTCCATGTACATATAGTAATGCAGTTTAGAATATCTGATGGTACATTGTTGAGTTATGATTTGAGGCTTCAGTACTTGATCTATAGGCCTCATTGAAATAATCGGGAAAAAAACTTTGTAGTAGAATTCACAATTGTTTAATAATTATTGTAATTTAACTAAATTGCTTATAAGTTAGATTTTGGAATGATACACAGGAATAGATTGGAGTCCTTAAAGCAGGGGCTGGAAAAGAGAAAGCCCGATGAGCCAACTCAGACTCCATCAACCAAAAAATGGTTTTTCTGGACGAAGACTGAAGAAGCAAAAGACAAGTGAGACAATTTTTGCTACAAGATGCATTGTCATAAGCAGGAAATTGTTGAATTTGATTCAGAGCCGTAATGCAGATACATTTGTAGCTTCATTCTTAAAGTCCAGTTACTTTCCCTTTTCATTAGATTCGTTGTCTTAACCCAACACATCATATATCTGTCAGGTTACAACTTCATTCAACTTGTAGTTTGAAGTTTACTCTTGCACATTTTTGGTATAGTTTGAGACTCAGTAGTAATAATCGATAATATACAGAATAATTAAATATAGTTATATTATAAGTTTACTTCTGTAAATACTTGAAACAATTTGCCCATAAAAGAGTGGGCAAAAGGCTTTCTGCTTAAAATTGGAATAATCAAGAGTTATGGTACATTGGCCTAGCAAAGAATACTCGGAATATTTTATACACAAATGAATAGCTATGTACACATCTATGAAACACTAGTAAAAACTATTTCATATGTACTATACTATCAACTATGTTAAATTATATAACTTGGATCATCTAATTTCTAAAATCCAAGAGATGCATTCTCTTAGAAGTTGATAATTTTGTTGCACAGCTATTTTATAGAAAACTCGCATTTTTCTATGAAATTCTGACGTGTCTTCCAGGCACTTAAAAGCACCGGCACATTTACACTGCTCGGTCAAGTGACTATCTTTCACCATATGACACTTGACACATACCAAGTCCTGCAGGTGGTAAAGGCGCTCCCGCTGCCTCACTATTTGAAGAAGAGAATTTTCCATCTTCTCTCTGTCATAAGGCTGCCCGCATTGCGGCATTGAACATCGCCACTCCTGCGTGAGTAGTGATGGATCCCTTCCCAGGTCAAGATCTCGGACATCATTGCAATAGCTGTTCAGTACAAATTTTTAATCCGTTTGAAAATAACTGCTTTAGAATTGTGCATCCTACTAGCAAGTAATTACATTTCTGATATAGGGTAGGAAAAGGAAAAGGATTCTTTGTAAATTTACCTGCAAACAATGTTTGGTAATACAAAAGATGGTAGAGGAGGAAAAAATTCTGCTTCCGGAGCAAACTCTCTCACATGTATTAATCTTAGCAAATTCCTTCTCATGACCTGCAGAATGCACAAAAAAATTATTACACATGCATCTATTTGAAACAGAAACTTTTCAATGAGAACATGAACCTCATGCAATAAAGGGCATGTAATGACTATCATGAACCTTGTGGACATATATATAGAGGCAAAGATGCAAAATATTCTTACAATATCCAGTAATGAAATAGCTATATTAGTTTGCTACCTGGTTCCTTCCATTCCATAACAGTCAAATGTTCAGTGATTCAATTTAGCAAATCTGAAAGTAAAATCTGTTCTAGTAAAAGCATGACATATTTCTTTATTTGTCAATTAGATAGAAAAGTGGCAGAAACTCCAATGAAGTAATTTTCATACTGCAGAAGCTGAAGCTAAAGCCAGGTAATAAAAATTTGTAGCTGATGCGGTTAAACAAAAGCAATATGCCAGAAGGTGTTTTGTTCAAGCAACCTCACCTTGTGTTGGTTTTCCAATTTTACAAAAGATTATTTGATATGGAATAATATTAGTACCCAACTATTGAATATGAACCCCACACAAAGGATGTATGCAGAAGGAAGAATAATGCATGCATGAATGCAACTTATACTTAATTTGTCCAGATCTTATCTGTACTTACAGAATCCAAAAAGACTTCAGATGTTTAAGACGTAAAAATTATTAAATTAACAAAAGGAACCATACTGAGCATTAAAATGAACATTAAAATAAATTAAATGCAATTCTTTATACAGTCTAGCCACTTATAGAATAAACAAAAGCAGAAGTCAACAAACACTACAGAATCATTCTAAGGCTAAGTCTCAAAACAAGCTCAAATGTCTGAAATGTTTGTAAAAAAAACTGATTCTATCATACAAACAGTAACCTATCATACAAACAGTAACAAGTTTCCACATATAATGCATATTCTACCAATAGCTGACAATAAAATCGCAATGAGGCCTTCACTTAAGGGTAAATCATACATAAACTAAAGGAGGCAGGACACATAATCATTTAAAAGCACTTGGATTGCAGAAAGTTTAGTCTCACCAGTACATCATGCTGAACATTTTGGTCCAAAGCCAAAACAGCACATATGTGTTTGATAAATTCCAAAGCAACACCCTCTGTATGAGCCTGCCCAGTTAGCTGAGGGTTCACTTGCAACAAATCATCAGCATTCTGAGGCCTCTTCATTCCTTTTGAGTGATGAGTTATCTCACGGACAACCATAAATAGTTTATCTGAGAAATAAGAGCTGATCTGCAGCAGAAAACATCCTTCATAAATTACAGAATATATAAAATCCTGGACACAAACAACAGTAACATTACAACTATATGAATTTTAGTATTTTGTTCAAACCTGATCTTTTAGATATTCAGTCATATGTGACTCAAACTTCTCAGCAATTGGAGCTGTGATCGATGGTGTACATAAGTCACCATCCCCAAGAAATGTTTCATTTGCTGCATGATTTAGAGCATACTCCCATGGTTTATACATAAACTCAGAGATCATCACAACAAAATGGTCCTGTCAAGAGCCAACAAGCTTAAGTGTGAGTTTTGATACTTGATATTAAAATTTTTGCTCCCAAGAATTTTTATAAAACAATAATAATGATTCTTGGGAGGGTTTTATTTTTCGAGGGAGGTGGGGGTGTAATTTCAAAATATTAATTCAAAAGAAAGCTTACATAAAAACATTATTTAAAAAAAAATTGCTCAACTATAGTGTAGCTATTTAAGACTGACCCATCATGCAGCATGAAAGATATTTTTCCAATGTGATTTAATGGTAGTAAAATTCAGTAATTCAGGTACCCCAGTCTAGTCCACTAGGATTTTTTCGAGGTCATGATAGATATATTTCGACTTGCTGGTTTGCCATAATAATTTTGAGAGTTCTAACTCTAAGAGTATCAGCTTGTGATTTTCCCATTATTAAATAATGTTGCCTAGAATCGACAAAGATCAATATTTCAAATTCTCTCTTCTACAAAAGTTTAAGAGGGAAAATGCTTACTTGAGTACTTTTAGGCAAGTGTTCAGCAATATTCCAACTGGACACAATGTCTACTTGAAGATCACCAGGTAAGCATCTGCTAGAGGATGCAGAAATGCTGGCAGAAGATTCATCCTGATCTTGGGCCTGTATTCCTCCATAATTGTACTGTCATATAGAAGGAGAGTTGGAAATTAGTATCCTCGCACTTGAAGTGTTTTAATATTTAGGTGCATTAAATATGCAAATCCATCATCTTGCAGATTCAACCCCAATAAGAATAATCAAAAGTGTGAGATTATGTATCTTTACATAAAAGTTACAAAAATTTAACACTCTGAAAGAAGAAAAGTTTGCTTAAACATACTGCATTTGATAGAATCCATAATAACCAATCTTAGGGATTTAATCTCCAGTCAAATTACGGAGAAAACCACCATACACAAGTTTTTGAGTTTTCTTAGCAATAATATAGAGAAGAAAAGAATTGGGCTCTTTCAAATGTTTCCAATATAAGATATACCTAGTTTTTTTAAGAAGAATAAAATTAAATCCCTACTACTCCTCCCTCCATCCTATAATAATTGTAACTTGCAAAACTTTTCCTTATTGGTCCGCCCTTCATTACTTGCAACAATTCCAATATTCACAGACAATTAGGACACACTATTATTTTTAATGATTCTCACTCCTTTCATTGGACTAACTGCCTTTCCACTTTCCTAATAAAACATAAATTATGAAACCCCGCCCCCCCCCCCCCCAAAAAAAAAAAAAAAAAAAAAAAAAGGTTTTTGACCCACAATCCACTAACTATATATTACTACCAACTACCACACAATAAAAAGTCAATTAAATTGCATAAAACTTTGTGCTGGTTAAATTCTTGCAAGTATTGAAGGATAATGAAAGTTAGTCCCTATCCTTCCCATTTCCTGTCTAGTGTGGAAAAATGAATTCATCACTCTCCTTTTCCTCAAAAAATTTCAATCAAACACACTGTTACACAATACAATCTGCAGCACAAATTCAAGCATGAGATCAGAATCTACAAACTTATATAAAATGAGGTGTTCTTATGATGTATACAAAGTAAATATTTTGGAGAGGAGCATACCTGGTCCATGAAAAGCAAGGAATGCCAGAAGTGCAATGGTTCAATCTCAACCCACTCAAACAAGTCCCTGAAGAAAGCAACTAGTTAATCACCTGAAATTCATAGCATAATTAAGCATACTTATCAGACATCTCACCTTGTCTGTAGTGCTTTTAGCAAACTATCACAATAAGCCCTTGCTGCAGCTAAGTCAGCTTTTCCGGTGTCTAATATAATCTTGGAAAAATTTGCAAAAATGACTGTAGCACCCAATTTGCGAAACTCTGCCAAAAGCAATGCAAACACCTTTTGCATAACCTATATATGTAGAATCAATTGATATCAGTATTGTATTTTCGAATAAAAGATAAGGTTACTACAGTTTACCACAAATAATAAAGGGGGGAAAAAAAAAAAGGTCCAAGTAGCCAAAGTAGGCATCTCCTCACATTATTGGAGTCACTGAGTATATTTCAACAATCGCATTTACTCCTGCCATCAGAACTTAATAGTCACATTATCGACTCCCCCCCCCCCCCCTTCCCCCCCTCCTCCTCCTCCTAATGATAAAAAATGCACTACAATCTTTATAGATTTCCCTATATAGCATGATTTTCCTTCCATTCTCTTCACTACTCCATTTGAGTAAGTTTTGATTATGATAAACATATTTCTATTTTTAGGAAATGTGAGCTTTTTTCTAAACATCCCAAAATCATGTTTGTGATTAGTAAGTATTATTTCTGTGCAGGAGGAGTATCTGACAAACATAATTCAATTTTTTGCAGCAGTTCTGTCATGTGTACAGTGATGCATTTACCTTGCAAAGCATTCTATATAGAGCTGGATCGTGAAGTTTCGATCGTGGGCTGAAATAAGAACAAAAATTACTGATTAATGTCAACTTCAGAACTTAGCAAACAGGACATCTCTATAAACATCAAATATACCAACCTACAAAGCCAGCGATAAAGATGTTGTAATATTGCATCAGCATAAACATTTCCTGACATAACTGCATCTTGTAGGCATCTTTGTACTAGTTGTTTCAGTACCCGGAAGGCAGGTCCACAGAAAGTTGACTCGTCAAAGTTGTACTGCTCACTTGATGTACAGGTATCAGGATCTGTATCTTGCTCGAAACCATGTAAGCCACTGCCCTCTATTTCATTAATTTGGCTGCTCTTCAGAAGGGCATTCACAGCCAAGTGATGGATCTGCAAAGAATAACAAACCACATTATATTAAAATCAAATCTCTGGCATGACCCAGAGGAAGTTAAAGGGTTTTTCCACTGAACCTTTAGCTCCACAGAAACCTTCCTATATGCTCCAGGATAAACAAGAACGGGTTGATTGACCTGTAAAGCACCACCAAAAAAAAAAAAAAATGAGTTACGTCAAAGAACTGGTGCCACATGTTACAATACTGGGCCGTGGTCGGTTTGTGCTTTTGTAGCTGGACAAAGGATATTAAGAATAAATATGTATATGAGTTCAAAAGCATAATCCAAACAGAAATTGACCAATACAAGAATAAAGACAATGACAAGGTTCAAGTAGCTACAAGGTTTGAATAGCTCTTTCTAGAAGCCAGCCCCTCCAATTTGACCACCTCTAGAAGCTCATGTCGGCAATATCCCAAATTCAACAATAGTTAGGTTCTTGCATTAATTAGCTTAACTTAGACAGTTGTAATAGTACTGAATTAAGGCTATAAATAGCCATAGATGTAACCCGTGAAACTCAAGCTTTGCATATGGAAATATAATCAAACACATTAAGTGTTCTTAGATTGAGCTTTATCTCCCTAACCCCCTTGGTGGTGTTCCTATATCCAAGGTTTCTCTCAATTATTCCTAGTGGTGTTTCTGTATCTAGGAGTAAGTAGAGCTGTATCGCCAGAGTAGCTGACCGACGTGTTTTTGGCTAATTCTATCAGACCCTACCTAGTACGTGTCAGACAATATCATTGCACAGTAAAGGAAATAAACGAAAGAGCACAAGCTATGGCACAACAGGCTATAAAAACAAGTTTTTACAAAATTTATGCTTGTATTATTTGGATTACTGATTCAAACCTCATCAACAAAGCATGCGTCCTCTTCACTAAAGCTCCCAAGTTCTGGAAGTCCGTCATCAGAAATCCAAAGTACCTGGAAATATCACATGAGTTCAGAACAAAACCAATAATAGAAATATTGGATAATGCATTTCACCGGCAGTTCTACATTTCCTGGCTGCCATTTTTTTTCTGGCTGTCTTTTGCTCTTATTCAATTCACTTTTTTTTGCCTGATTCCCATAACAATATTGTATACCCTAAAATCAACGAATTTGTGACCAACAGATCAAACACTTAAGAACCTCTGAGAGTCAATGCTGATGAGCTAGATAACTCGTTGACACTAGAGGCCCTTAAGATAAGGTATCCCAAACTTTAATCTAGACCTTAACTACAAATGCTTTACGCCAATCAAGAACATGATACCTGTTGGTGATCACGTAATGCTCTTGAGAAGAAGACATCTATAGTGTATATAATCCAGTCAAGTTCAAGATTCCCCAGGGGTACCTGCATTCAGAAAAAGCATTGAAGTGTCAGATATAGACGGTCTATTATTAGAGTAAAAGCTCCAGCATTAATCAGTGAACACTTGCATGCGCATATCTTGAGAGAGATATCCTCTCATTTAACCATTGAGGTGATGCTGCACATCTCTGCAGAGCAATTTTTGCAGCTACAGTTTGCCAACCAAGAGCCTGCATACAGCATGATAATAGTCACCGTCCAAAATAGCAAAAAGTGTGCATTTATCTTGAGTGAACAATAAAAGTAAGATAGTGGTACCGGATAGTGACTATCACGAGCATTGGCAGGGATGCTCACACATGGAAGATCATTTAACACTTGTATACCTGACTTCAAAAGATGAACGTTTGGACACTCAATAATAGCAAGGCAAGGTCTGTGATTGTGCGGCCTGCATATGCAAAGACATATTCATGAAAAAGGCTGAAAAATGGTTCACATAACTCAAAAATATGCTTAGCTAGTGAGACTGGAGACCACAAGATTCAATGAGCTTCATAATTATTTTTCCTTTGGGAACTTTACAGAATAGCTGACAGCATGTTATGCTCTCCACTCTATACGGAAGAAAATTGGAGGGGTTGAAACCATGAAAGCAGATAGAGGATACTCTAATAAGCAAACTGCATGTCAAGAATTAAATAAAAGCCAATTCCACCTTCAAATGCGTAAAAATAGACTCAGTTCTTCTTAATGTTTGCAGCCAAGCCAGCCACTTTAGCAATACATTTATTTCTCAAGAAGGAAGAGCCTTGATTCAACATAACAAAATAATCCAATAAAGATTTGAATTTTGAATCTGTTTGAAACCACAGAAATGGTTTAAGGGAAGTGGTTGCTTTAAACCAGATACCCCAAAAAGATATAAAGCAACATATTTAAAGATCAAAGAAACTTAAAAAAAAAAAAAAAAAAAAAAAAAAAAAAAAAAAAAGGAAAACTAAAATAAAAATAAAGCAGAAAAGCATAGAGCTAAATGATTAGACGTCCTCAAGATATAAACCTTAGACATAAATGAAAAACCTTATTAATAAAAGCATTTCTTATGATCAATACTCACAATCAATAAAGAGTTTCATTTTGTTTCATCTTACTAATCTAAAAATTGACCTCCTTGATGAGACTAAGCTCGATCTTTTCAAAACTAATCGCTCTTTGATATGAAAACATATGATGCTACCCACATTAGTAAATTATGTGCTTTAATATTACTTGCGTGTTAGTATCTTCAGTTTCTCATTTTAATTGGCTTCTTACAAGCTTGCACAGGCACACACGCACGCACAAACACACAAAATTAGGTCGTAGTATTATCATAGAAGTATCCATGTTCACAAATTATTGTGCTTGGGTAGTTCAGTTCGATGGAGATGGAATTTTATATAAACTTGCTAGTTCAGTATACTACACCCGTCCCTAAATAAATTTCCCATTTCACTACAAAATCTTGACCCTATTGAATGCTTCAATTCTCCACTTTCTTCTTTATTCACCAATAACAAACCAAACCCCACACTTTCTTTTTTTCACCTTTAATCAACCAAAACCCCATTATCTTCCTCTTATTCACCTGTAATTAAAAAAACCCAGCTTTTTTATTCACCTATACACCATCAAACTCCCTTATCTTTTTCTTTTTTTTAATATTATTATTCACCTCTCCTTAATACACATGCATTATCAGATGGAACTTTCTTTAGGGAAGGAGGGAGTACAAATTAAGCGACATAGATCAGACTCATCAGAGTAAGAAACAAAAAAAAAAAAAAAAAAAAAAAAAAAAAAAAAAAAAAACCTGTGTCCACTTATTATTTTCTGCATGATCCTTTCAGCTTCATCATTTTGAACAACATAGTCCACCTGGAATTTTTAGTACACGACAAAGATCAGTGTCATGATATATAGAAAAAGATACACTGCAATGTTTTCAATTCAAGTTCTCCAACTTGCCTTGTATGACATGACACCCTGAGAAATTGAAGATTCAATAGATAAAGCTTGGCAAACTTCATGATAAAATCTCTTAATATTAGTGGGATTCAAACTTCTGTTCTGGTGGGGATCCACCACAACAAAGGAAATCATGTTAGCTGCAGGAAAATATCCACCATACAACGCTCGTCCTTCACAGCAACTGAAGTGTTTAGATTGAAACTGTTTGTCAGAGCAATTTTTATACACGCAAAAATGCATGTATTTTAATGAAAATAGATTCTTGCATGGAAAAGAATTGAAGGAATGCAGTAATAGAAAGAGAGCAGACTGGCAGAGTACATAAATTCATGAGGAATAACATGTACAAATCCTATAAATGAATAAATATCCACCCAGCTCCTCGAATTCTTTATGTGACAAGGGAACTCAAGCTTGCAAATTTTATAATTACTAAGGTGGAACATCAATATATTCAGGGCAAGGAAGGAATTCCATAAGCTTATCAAAATCGATTTGCAGAAAATGCAAACACCTCTTCCATGCTTGGGTTCTTTCTCTAGAAGGTACCTAAAGAGCATAAGAATTCTAATGGAATCCAGGTGTGGTTTCTATCCATTAAAAAGCACATACGTCATAGAGTACCTTTTTTCAGGCAAGGCTAACACAAGAATACTATAAAATCTATGTTCAAGAATTTTCATCCGCTTATCTTATTATGAAGATATCAGAATCTTAGATCGTTTGAAAAATATTCAAATCAGCACCCCTCTTCAAATGTGACTTCTACCATACAATCATTTACCTGTGATACAAGTAAAAGAAGGAGAGGGAATTGTCCAGATATCGACACTCTGCTGTGGTCTTCATCTGCAGTTCATTTAGGCTCCAGATAGCTTGAAGATTTCGTTTCTTAGCTGCTCTATCAACTTTGCAGACACATCCAATCTGGAGGACAGCATTAAGTTCTGGTGGCACCTTGGTTTCATAAATACCCTATCAAGAAATAATGTATAAAGAAACTTAGAACAAAAAAAAAATCTCTGAAAACAATCACACAATGATCAGAGAGCCATTCATATACAAAAATCTGCTCATATATCCACAGTATATCAAGTTTAATATTGACTGGGAAAATATTGATGATATATCCCATCAGAAATTAGAATTTGACATTATAAATTATATGCATATAAGCAGGACAAATAAGCTTGGAAAAGATTGTCTACATTGACAAAAGATTATTTAACATGTACGAGATGGAGTTGGAAAAGCAAGATTTGGATAAAATATTAATTTTAGAAGAAAACTTGATCTGATTTCACATAGAAATGGACATACAAGAAAGGGGAAAAGTTAAAAATTTAATTTTCTATGCTATTTACTTGCACTTTTTCAGTACCCAGAGAATTTTTGCAAGTAAAATCCTCTTTCTTAAGAAATTCAGGAGTGATTCTAGATCTCTTCTTTAACAAGAGTAAGAAAATAAATATAAGGGCCACTGCTGAGCTGTATAAATTATGTTCCTAATGATACGATGGTGACTTGTCTACAGGTGTGGAAAATTATTTAAAAGAGCAGAATCAATATCTCAGGTTTAAGTCTTCATGAACTCAGCTTTTTCATACATATCTGATGAATCCACAAGGTTGAAATGCATGTCGTGTAAAGAAATAGAGTATGAATGATATATATCATCATCTGTTAATAATGGAAATTCTTTACAAAATAATTTCAAGGAGCTAAATAATCAGACCTCGACTTCTGGATCTGCAAGATGAGCCATAAGTCTCTTGCTCTCTTCTCTGAATTCTTTCTCGTCAATTATTATCTGCAGGAGGAAAGAAGTAAACAAAAAGTTAATCCTAGATCTGAACCAAATAACCAAAAAATGAGATTGCAATCTGGGATTCTGATTACCTCAATCAGGTTGTGGCTGTGGTGTCCATGAGGAAGAATCTTGTTAACACGTTTTCCAGGAAATTCTTCAGTTATTGGAGCTTTGGAGTTGAGATAAAACACTCTAGGAACAGTAACTGGAACCTTAAGCATGCTGCCTTCCACAATGACCCAAGCAAAAAATTGACCAGGGCAATCACTTGGGACAAGCTGCAGAACCTGTAAAGGAATGGACTTGAGCATTCAAAGACCAGGATAGAGGTGCTACAAACAAATAAATTAAGAAAAAAATGGAAACAATTCTACCTGCCAGTAGCTGCTAGTGAGAGACAATTCCTGCCTTCTGAAGTATGAAGTAACTCCAGTTTTTCCCAGGTTTCTTTTCTGATTAGTCAAACTCTCATGTAACTCAGAAACACCAGTACCTTGTTTTGGGGTCTTTGCATTAGATAACCTGTCACACCAAATCTGCTCTATAAATATATTACCAATCGCTAATAACATCAAATTGACAAACTTCATTATTTCCAACATACGCACAATGCATTTTCTGCAAACAGTCTACACCTACAGATCAATTTATAAGTGATTCTATGAAAATATGAAGATATTATCATAGATTAAGAAAATAAAATATTAAAAAGATGATCAATTTCTTTCCCTACACCTTTAAGGGACTAGCTTATCTTCTGATCTTTGACACCCCTTAAAAAAATGAAAGAAATATAAGACTTGAATTCATTAGATACTGTCACGCTGATGAGCTTATTTTCTTGTAGTTGAAGCAGAAATAATAAAGCTCTCAATAATTTCCTGTTTAATAGCATTAAGGATCATTACCTTACCTAGTATGGGACCTCCTGTCGTTGGTACTCCAAAGTCAGAAATAAGGGCAAATAAACTAAGGTATCACTAGGATTGAGGAGAGGAAAATATGCAAATGCGAATGTGATCAATCACATTTTCATGAAGTTTATATATTTATAATCATCTACACTCATCATTTATAAATCGTAACATACGAAACAACTTCCAGTAATTCAAAAGCAATGTTCCATCCATGATCATTCTATATCTGGGTTCATTCCTTCAGCATATAATCAAATATCTTACCACATTATTGTGAAATTAGTTCAATAGATTTGTAGATGCAATTATGCTAGTATTGAATATCACATATTGGAGATAATTTACTTGAAAACATCTTCTGCTGTAAAAAATGAAGGGAATTGAGTTGACATCATTTTTATGCTTTTTTAGTAAAAATGGCAATAGTGTTTCTCTCATTTATATACTATAGAGGTATGATCAAAAGGAAACAATTAATGACAATTCAAATAGGAGCCTAAATGATAGAAGAAAATACCTCTGTCTCTTTCGTTTCTCTCGGTTCTCTTTCCACTTTCGCTTCTTCTGCTCAAGCCATCCTGCATAGTCTTCACTCTTATCTACTTCGATTGAACTGTTGTCCTGAGAATATGTGCATTCATGTTCACTTTGGTGATCTAAGGCTGTCGTCTGCACTGAATGCTGTCCATTTACTTCATAACTATGCACAACAGGTCTACTGCCAACCCCAGTTCCACTTGAGTTTCCAAAGTCCTCCAAATCCGGAACTTTATGTTTATCTATTCCATTATCTACATAGTTGGAAGCTGCATCAGTTTTTGCCATAGAATCCTGCTTAGAAGAGAATAAATCCTTTATCTTCTTTTGGCGGAATTTGTCTTCCTTTTCCCGAACTTTCTTGTGTAGCCAGTCAGGATGAACCACCCTAGGTACAGGGTTGGCAACCTGAAAATTAAACTCACTTTTAGAAATGATATGTGTTTTCTGATACAACTAGTCACAATCACTCATCAGCACCTTTTGCATTGCAGCTGGAATGGTTATGATTTTCTGAATGGCTGAACTCAGACGTTGCTTGTAATAAGACCAGTCAATGATGGATCTAATGCCAACATCCGATGAAGTTTTGCACCACTTCCGCACATAGAATTTCATCAGTTCTGTAATCAAAGGCAATTAGATGTTATTCCAAAAAAAAAACATTTATAGGAAAAGCTGACTAAAATTAGCTGCTTACCCGTTTCAGTTTCAAATATTGCAACAGGAATTGCTCTCTCACTTACTGGTGTTCCCTGTCAATGAGAAAAGGAGCTGCATTAAGCATCACATGTTCAAAGATAGATATTAAAGGGGAAGGGGGGACACCAACTCTTGAAACTAATTTTTTGCGAAAGAGGCCTTAGCCAAGGACCATATATAATTTGTGACCAACATACAAAGCTGACAAGATACATAACTTAAGTAAATTTCTCAAGAAAAAAGTGCCATACCTTTGGCTCAGATGCAACTATGTACTGGCAGAGAAGCCCTTTATCTTTGACCATGGTATCTCCAAGAAAATCAGCAAGACGCTTGGCAGTGGTCACTGCACAGGATTTCTGTTCTCCATAGTCTGCCAAAGACTTGCTCATTGTGCTTGATTCAGAAATGTAAAGTAGCAGCTCACTATCTGCAATATCGTTCCCTTGGTTCTGAAAAAAGTACAATGCAACAGATTAGCTTTTGTCTCTTATCTACCCTTACACCTTTCCCTTATCCTAAGTATGCTAATCAGATAGACTTTAAGCAAAATAGAAAAATAAGATCTCAAAGGGTAGTCTGCTAAGAGCCCCAGATCCTAATACAAAATACATATGATTATTTTGGATTTTTTCTCGTTCTGCTTACGTACATCAAGAAGATCAAGCCAGCGATCAGCAACTGCGGCAACTGCGGCATAACACTCTTCTAAAGTTGACCCATCAAGAAATTTGTCAAACATCTCAGCCTACAAAATTTTACAAAAACATAAAATTTCAATAGCAGATATAAATAACATTTAGCTACAAGAGCTCACATTATATTCAGATATGGAAATCTATAGTATGGAAGCTTATATGTTATTTATGAAATTGATAAACAGAAAACCATATTCCATATATGCAGTGTATATGCATGCATTGTCATTCCTAGCATAGTATAATTTAACCTATGAAAACCGTGGTTGAGAAAAGACACATACAGAAGTAGCAATTATCAAATGTATCTAGAAGAATTTTCTAAGGGTAAAAGAAAGAATAAGCAAAAAAGAGTAAAACATGTGGACAGGAACATCATCAGAAGGCATAAAAGACGGTGATACCTGGAAAACTTTGATGAGCTTAAGCTCACCTCTGCGCTTGATTTCAAAACCTTTAAGCTCTGCAAGGGTTCCATCGTCATTAAAAACTGCATACCGCTTCTTGATCAGGATCCCTTCTTCCTTGGAGGCCGGAATTATCATTGCCTATATTCCAAAGAGCGATAATTAGAGTTACACCGGATTTATCAAATGACAAGAAAGAAAGAAAGATTAATCATATAGAAATGCAAACTACCTTGTAAGGGCCATCCACTTCAAACTCAATTGAGCACTCACTATGTGTTGCATATGTTCTATTGACAGGATCCTTTAGTGTCTGTTAATAATAGTGATAAGAAATAAGATTGAATTAGTTGAGTGATAGAAAAAACAACAGAAGTCCTTAAGGTGTTACAGGAAATGAAAAAATAACAGTTAGAGATTGAAAGGTACATCAACGTAAAGCTCTTCTTAACACTTTCTGATGTCTCAAACATCATACCCTTATCAACTATAGGCTTGGTATTAGTTTAAATATCATGCAAAAAATGGAGATTAAGACAACACGTTTTCTTTTGACTAGCAAATTGCAAAAAAAAAAAAAAAAAAAAAAGAAGAGATGCCATTAGCAAGAAACTTTCACATCAAACAAGCTGAGAAAGAATACAACAGACCTGGTACTGATCATTTGTGTTATTTCTCGCTACATCTACATTGAGCATAACACAAGGATAAGAGATTGTCAGCTTCCTCTTTGAGTCTCTGTGGCACAAAATAAAGTAGATTATAAGTATCGCCACTTTATTACGGGAATAGCAATAGTATCATAAAAAATTGTAGGTACTATTTTATTGGCATGTAAGCAGAAGCAAAACTGAAATATTACTTTGTTTTGAATGTGAAGTTCTCAGGAAATGACCCCGGTAATGCACACCAGATTCCATCTGTGTCTAGCTCAAGTGGTCTACCAATTTTTTCAACCAATAATCGAGCATTCTGAATGATTTTGGCCCCTGTATAGGTGACTACCCCAGCCATTTCCATGGAATACCATCTAGCACCCCTACCAAGAGTGAAAATGGTGATATTATTATTATTATTATTGTATTCGTGAGCCATATATAAAATACAAAGTGGGGATAAAACAAGCAACTTACTTGCGCATGACATATCCATAGAAGGAATTTAGGATACACTTATGAGCAAGCTGCAAGGAATCATACACGATAACCATATCCTGCAATAATCACATTAATGAAAACAGGTTATTCAAGTGAGCACATCATGGGAAGCCTCTAATATGAGATTTCAGGAAAATATCACTACTTTGTATACAGCAATACCTGTGCTTCCTGGATCTTAATAGGATTTCCACTAGCTTTTGCTTCAGATAGCTTTCCCTTCCAAACTTTATTGAGCCCTTTATACTCATATCTTCTATCTCGAAAGCTTAAATAACAGAAAGGCAAAACTAAGTTAAATTTTGAAGCAAACATAATGTGAGAATAGCTTAACTTAAGCAACTTAAGCCCGAAGACCGCTAAACAACTTTTCCTGAAGATGGTTTCCAAGAGTAGGACTGTAGGAGCCTCAGAAAAATCAATATATAGTTACCAATGTCCCTTCTATAACACAAAACAAAGATATTTCCAATTTTTACCTGCGCACAGTGTCAACATAAAATGGATTCTCCCTCATACAGATCCCAGCTTCTCGAAGCTCAGTAGAAGGCTTGTCAAGAACTCGCTTATATGCCTATAAATAGCATAAAAAATTATCAGCATAGTCTAGTTAAGGAGAAGATAATGTCAGAAAAAGAAGCATGAAATTACCTTCTGACAGTATTTTTTAAGACGTTCCTTTAGCTTAGACTGTTGATCTGCCTTTGGGAGGTCAAGGAAAGACTTAGAAAATTGCCCATTATTGCCATCCACCAATTCAGATTCAATTTGCCTCTTTATATGGTTATAATCACTGATATAATTCAAAGAAAAAACCATAAAATCAGTGTTTGGTTCCTAGTATCGCATTCCCAAATGATATACTGCATCATGAGATGATATACCTTTTCTTTGCCGTGTAAGTTTCTCCACGCCAAACCCATTCAAGAGTTCGTAGACAAGTTTTTCCAGGGCGATTGAAATCACAAGCAGTGCAGTCTTCATCTGTAACTATAGATGGGGGCTGGAAACATAAGCAAAGTTAGAAAACACAGCATGTATGTATTGATGTGTAGGTCAAAAGAGAAAATTTAAGGAAGAAAACCAAATGGAAAATGGCTAATAGGAAACGTGTATTTTTTGGGCCAGATCAGCCAAAGCTGTTCCATAGTTCTGCATGAAGAAAATAGAAAGAAAAATCTATGCGGCAATATCAAAGTTGTTTGCCTCTCAGTTGAATATACGCACAACTGTCACTTAACACACAGAAGAAAATAACAAACCTACAATATTACAGAAATACGACATTCAATGCTTTTTTAGCTAACTAAACCGGCATTTTCAATTCATAGAGGCTTGTTATGTAAGGCCAATTTGGATGATAAGAACAAATACAGCCAATGAAGGGCCGGCAGATAATGAAGCTACTGGCTCCTGCTATCACGTACACCTTTGATACACATTATTTTTAAGCTTTTACTCTTTTAGGTCACTTCAATTATATTTCCCTAATATCCTCCCATAAACCCAAAATCTTGTTTCCTTTATGAGTATTCTGAGAAATAACCATCTCTCTACACCTGCAGTCTCGTTACTCACTCACCCTGGTAACACACAGCAGATTGAAAAACATTCATAGCCTAGCAAGCCCTACTTTAATATCATTAGTCCTACATGCATGCAATGCATGTATCAATTCCATAAGATATTAATAATACATCACATTCATAAAAATAAATGAATAAGCATATTAGTAGCAAATAAACAATGTACATGGCATACATAAAATTCAATCCAACTCCTAGAAAAATTTATATGCATAAGCTATATATATAAAGATAATATATCATTCCATCAATATTCTAAACCATATACTAGTTATTTAAAGAACCAATCTTTTCTTAGATTCTTTTTGATCCCAAATTTATCTGCTTTTATTAAAAGAACAACAAGGGAACTCCCAATTATTTACACGACTCAGGAGCTCCCTTATAGATTAGAGATAATTTCCAAAGGTCATTAATATAACTAGAGAAGAGCAGCCAGTAAATAACCCACCTGAAGCCTGTTTGTCAGAATAATATTCGGGTACATAGCAGCAACATCCAAATGATATATCAAGGGGGATTCTTCGCGTACAGGTTCATCTCGTAAGCAAGAAAGCTGCAAACCAGAGAGAAGTAAGAACAATTGCATAATGAAATCTAAAACTATCATAGAGAAGCTAACTGCATATGATAAAGGAAATTCAATCAATCAAAGCCTTAATCCCATAAGTGGGGTCTGCTACATGAACCAAATTTGATTATTCCGTGTAGTCATCAACATAAATCTTCCTCCTCCATCCCTTACGATCCAATGCTTCATCCTCATGCAAATCCATATACATATGATAAAGGAAATTACAAGCACAAAAAGATAAGCCAGTACTGAAACTTCAAAGTGAATTGACAACAATCACCCATCATATGTGAACATTAGGGATCCAAGATTATTATATTGTAATAATAAACATTACAAAACAATGAAGAATAGAAGATGCAATGTTATTAATCAAGCATCACTGATACCAAAAAAAAAAAATGCACCTTTTCCTTAATTGCACCCTTCACTTCATCGTAATTTGCAACTGAATCCAAGTCCATCTTCCCCTCCACTTTAATAGCATATTGCAGATCACGATCGAGGTTGTCAATTAGTTGCTGAAGATTTAAGTGCTCAGAATCAGTTCACGAGATGAAATAAATAAAATAAATATATAACTTAATGAGAACCACCATTCTTAAAGTACTAAAAGGATTATGAAAAGGCTAGCTTCTGTACAACACAAGTTGAACATCTGACTGACCTGATACGCAGATGGGTCGACTTTGAAACTAGTTGGAAGATCGGATCTAAAAACACCGCTCTCAAGGCACTCCACATGGCCACCAATGTAAGTCTCACTCTCCAAGAGTTTATTGTTGTAGAATTTTTCAGGTTCAGACTGGTGTTTGTTAGGACAGATAACATTTGCACTGAATGCCTGTGTAATCACAAAAACTGTAAGACAATTGTCAAAGTAAAAAATCCAATCCACACACATTCACCAAAAAAATGCCAATATAATTTACCTGGACCATCAATAGCATCTCACAAAGAGTTCCACTTCCTTTCCGCAAAACCTCATCTGGAGGCATGGGTATAATAGTAGCGAGGGAAAATATGAAAGGATGGACATATGTCATATACAAGTAATAAGTTGCAACAGCATCAGAAACAGAATAAGATGCCATCATCTGCATGACATTTCCAAGATACCCAAGGATCCATTAGATACTTGAAGATAAAGAATAAAGTTGAAGACTCAACACCCAAAGCTAAACTGGAAGACAGAGTTTAAAGATGACACAATCTAATGTAAGGAAGGAGTAGGGGAAAAAAGAGCATTCTTTATGCTATGTTGAAAAATGTAATCTGAGTTTTAAAACCCTTTTCAAAAAATTTGTTATGCCATGTCAGTGGCTGCTTCGTAAATGAATGTAGCTAGATTTTCATTTACCAGAAATATATAAACAAACAACTTCAGGACGATGAAGTTAATATTGCTCCACAATAAACCACAATATGTATACAAAAATGTGCCATCAAGCTAAAGTTAACAATTACTAGCAACTCATACCTGAGGCTTTTCTTTGGCAAAACGAACCATGTCTTCAGGATTCACCTCCAATGGGTCATAACCTAATTTTGCTTTGGTGACAGCCTAAAAGAGTTGGACCAAAAGAGTAAGATGCATAAATCCACAGCAGAACAAACAATACTAGTTATAAACTTCATATAAAAAACAACATAAAGTTCACAAAGTAGAACTGCAGACAACAATATCCAAGTTTTTCAAAGACTATGCTATCGTTTTTAATAATTACTCAATTCTGTCCCATACAGATGTTTGACAGTGATCCTTTCAAGGGGGAAAAAAAAAGAAAAAAGAAAGATTGGTGTGACTGGAAACTATAACCATTTCTTTCAAACCATTGATTAACTTGGAACCAATGACAGTAGAAACCTGGGTATATCTTGGGTTTTCTGAACCAGAAAGTCCAAGGAACAAAAGACGCCAACGAAAGAAGAAGCTGCAAACACTGATGTAGGGAACGGGGAGTAAGCAAACTTTTATCATGATATAGGAAGCAAGGATATGGTTCTTTCAAGAGATAAGAAGCAGTATATCTGTGACCTAAAACCCTTTTTGCAATTCAATTCCTCACAAACTAATCATGAACAGTGGATGGAGGAAGTAAATAATCTTGATGAGGGAAGCAACAATATAGTTCCTTCTTGAGGAAATATCTATTATAATCAATCAATCAAAGCCTTAATCCCATAAGTGGGGTCGGCTACATGAACCAAATTTGATTATTCCGTGTAGTCATCGACAAAAAACTATCTATTATAATCCTTCTTCAAAAACTAAACTTACTAATCAATCCAAGGAAGCAAAACAAAAGGATGGAGGAACTTTTGGGGATCCGTAATCCCATCTTTTTATGGATGATATCTTGTGTAGGATTACGGATCAGGAATTGTGACAGACTGACAGTTTCAGAAACACCGAAATAAAGATGGGATACCTTCAAGCCCTGACTCCCTTGAGGAAGATAACTGTCTCGCTTAACCCAGGCAAAGCAATCGAGGTGGCAGGAAAATCTAGCACGACATTCACCCTGAACCTTGTCACACTGAAAACCAATCTCCTGCAAAAAATGGAAAAATAAAAATAAGAGAGAGAGAGTGAGATTTAATTCAATTAGGATTGACAACTTTAAAGCAACAACATTAACATATATCTAAACCAACTTATAAGCTTACCCAACATAAAATTACTGAAATCACTACCTCGTTAACAGAAGTAAGGGGGTGCATAACAAAATGGCAAGAAATTATAGAGACAAAGTACCCACATCACTCATTTTTAAGCCATGGTGGGCTGCTCTGCGTTCCAAAAATGGCCAGTCAAAGAAATCCCCGTTGTATGTAACATATATACCAGGCTTTACATCTAGCATATGAGAAAACCAGTGTCTTAAAAGCTCCACCTGTGAAAAGTGAATCAAGTGTCAGAAAGAAGAATATGATTATTGCCCTTTTGCCAGCTAACCAAAGCAATAAAAAGTCACCTCATTTTTCACATTTGTGACTCTGAAATATCCTTCAAATTCTGGTTTTGGAGTGTACTCCAAATCCTCTATATCGTCCCCAACACACTGCCAATATCAAACAAATCATCAATATATATTGACATCAATCTAGCAAGCAAATGGTAAAAATTTTAAAGTGAAAATCTTATATTTAGTTCAATAAATGTGAATAGAATAATAGTATATAACAGCAACAAATAGTCAGGAGAAATTTAAGCATAAATAGATATGTAGTAGAAAGAAAAAACACATTTTTGCCGGAAAGAAGTTTAACAGACATAAACCACAAGTTTAAAAGCACTTTGAGTTCTTCGTTTCACCTCTCGGTTTATAATCAAGTATCCTTGTCCATCAACCATGTATGAGATCATCATTATCAAATCATACTCAGCATCCGGGAATTTCAAAGGAAGCTTTGTAGTCTCTATATCAAATGCACAAACATGAACTTCAGCACGTTGCAGCAGATCTATCCTCTTATCAAGCACAACGCCTGTGCTCGATATACTGACATCGTACCATTGTCCACACCTCACATCTGCATCATACAAAAACAAACTACTTTCATAATGACGCTGCATATTCCAAAGATTGGGTAGAGGATATGGTGTGTTACAAGGTAAAGTTTACCATTGTCAATGCAAAACCGGACGTGATAAGGAACATCATATTCGCGGAGATCAGTTATGCAATCTACAAAATCGTGAGGCCTTTGCTGGCTACAGATCACATATGAGATATTCAAACTCAGCACTGTTGGCAGCAGTAATACTTAAAAGCATAATCATTAATACAAGATTCTAAATTCATATCAAATCAATAAGTAAAGGCAGGGAGCCTCACCCTTTTCCAGTGATGATTGACTCGTACGCTTGAGCGGCTTCAAACTTTGTTTGATTTCTATCTACAACCCGTAACAGGTCATTCCTCACACTCATTAACTGTTGGACTGTGTTAAATGATATCTTTAAGTATGACTTCCGTAACCCAGATAAATGGTTTTTCTGTTTCCAAGGCACATGGGAAAAAGGTTAACAAGGTTAATTCTATAAGAAGGTGGTCTAATAAAGTATACTACTAAAGGTGCCAATGGAGTGCTGACATCAAAAAAGGATTGCAATAACAGTAGAATCAGACAGTAACAAATGCTATATAAAGAGAGATATAACACAAGGCACACAAAGAGAGTAGCGTAAGTAGTGTGTGCAGATTGAGCATATGAGAGAAGGTATATAAAGACTGTACATAATAGGTATTATTTCTTCAGGATTCCAAAAAGTGTCATCAATCAAGTGTATCAATTTGTTTGTTTTTAAGGAGATATCAATTCTCTCTCTCTCTATATATATAATTATTATGACTTTTTAATATAGTACGAACTAACAATTAAACTTTCCAAAGTGTCCCTACCGATTAAGTGATGTCCATAGTATGAAATACCCCAGAATATAACAGTTCTCTAGTAAATTAAGCAACGCCCTCGGTAAAATTTGACTTGTGACAATTTTATAAGAAAGAAGAAACCTACTTGGACTCTTCATGACACTTGGACACTTCACTTTTAGTTCAAAATCATGGAACTTATTCACAAAATAGCCAAGTCCAAGTAACATAGGAATAAACAACGTTTATAGCCTGATTGCCTTTGTGATTTCAACATATTGAGTGTGTGATGCTTATACTCTGAATACCATGACATCAAAATGAAGGAGGAACGACTTAATGCCACTAAAAAAAACTTACAAGATCAAGGTCTTCCTTCTCCACAATCTCTATATTGGCTATGTCATTCTCATACCGCCGTCTAAGATATGCATCTACATCAGTCTCCATTTTATCCTGCAAAGTCCCACAAAAGCCTATCAACTTAACGAACAATATCCCAGCTCGTGGATCATAAAAAAAACAACAAACGACATTGATAAATGACAGTAATTGAGCAGTCAAAAACACTTACTTTTGTGGCCGCGTAAAAATAAGGCCGAAATTTATACTTCACCTTGAAACTAGACCCATCCTACAAACCCCAATAACTTCAATTCAATATAAAAAAAAATAAATCAACAAAAACCCCAAAATTCAACACAAAATTAGGGTTCCAATTCCACTCACCTGAGTAACAAAATACAAATCTACGCAACTGTACAAATTCCCGCTATCCTTGTCTTGAAGTGAAGACTACAAAACACAAACAATCCAATCCAATCCAATCACTTAATTACTAAAATTAATTCACCAAAATCCCAAACCCTAAAAACAAAGCTCCATAATTTCGCCAGTTTTTAAGCCAAATTTGCGAATTACAGCAAACTTACAGATGATAAAGTAAGTAGCCAACCAAGACGCTTATCACCTTCAGTAAATACATCAAACCCTAGCTTAGATTCGAGCTCGTCTTCAGCACTTCGAACCAATTGCTGCTGCTGCTTCTTCCATTTCCGATCATCTTTCCGATCACGTCGTCGGAAATCGCCGCTCATAGTTGACCTAATCCGGTAAAACTCCGGCGAGCTTTTGAGGAGAGAGAAAGTGGGAAGATGTGAGATGAAGTGAAGTGAAGAGTGAAAAATGGCGGGATGAAGATGGGGATTGTAATTTGTGAGAGGTGAACAATTGGGGTTTTCCCGCCCTTTTTGTTTATTTTTTCTTTTGGACGGAAATGCCCCTGCGTTGGGTGACCTTGACTGTAATAGGGTGCCTCGCCGTTTATAGGTTCTTTGACCATACTCGTCCTTTCACATATTTTATGTTTTGTGCTGCTTTTAACTAGAACTAGAACAGTAGAAGTTGATCAATTTAGGAATGCCTTTGCTCGAGATTGTAGTCTAACTCGTCAAAAAAAAAAATAGAAACATTATCTATGAGAGGTTAAGATTGTGCAATTTATATGTGTAGTTTTCGTAGTTAAATTTGTTTTGCGAATATATATCATCTGTTTTCAACAATTATTACGACACGTAATTTTAATTGATAGTGTGTTATTTGGTTATCAATTGTTATTTCATTGTTATAAATAAATTATAGGGTGTATGATAAAATTTAATGTGGTAGGAGATACTATTGTTTTCTTGAAAACTTCTCGACCTCTAGTAATGCAAGTCATTAAAGGCTAACAAATAGTTGTTGGAACAAAATTACGGTAAGTTGCTACCCATTTTATATCAAAAATGTTGTCTTTTGGAACCAAACAAAGACTAAAGTATGGTAGTATAGTTGGTGATAAAATGTGTACCAACTTAAAACAAGTACAACAAACGTTTTATTAGAGCCATTGATAACTAATAGCTAAAGGACGAAGCTGAGATTTTATTCAATGGACAAGCCATATCTTAAAAGTTTTGTACAAGAATTGGATGAAAATAGAAAAGACAAAAAATGATAGAGATTGAACACACTACCTATTTACTTAAGTGTTAACACATTTATGTAAAAACCAACTTAGCCATTGTATTTCTATGTCATTTATTCACGTGAATTTTTTTTATTTTTTTAAAAATCGGTAATATACGGGGGGATCCCTCCACCCTATCAAATGGGGGGAATGAGGGTCGAACCCCCCAACCACTGGGGGGTGGAGGGACTATGTCCTCTTTATTCACATCAATATAGTATATATATTTATTTTAGGAAAAAAAAAATACGAGGCAGGTCGTGGTCTAGGTATGTCCGCCTAAATTCGTCTATGGTTGTAGCGCTATAGAGTAGAGATTGAGACTTTTTTTTTACATTGGATATGAGATCAATACTTCGATAGTGTGTTATCCTCACTTTATGATGGTGAAGAAAGATGCATACAATGTATGTAAAGTGTCAAAATTAATTAAGAACAAATGAAATTATAAATTTAAATTGGTCAATATATAAAATTAATACACAAGGCTTTATCGTCTTACCTTTTCAACTAGTATTTTGCCCGTGTCAAATACATGTGATTTTTTTATTCTTTTTTTTTTTTGTTTTTTTTTTTGCGCACACATGTGATTGATTATTAGTATACATTTAAATTAATGATATTTTTTTTCTGTGATTAAATTTGTTTTTCATATTTTCATCCACTACATATTAATATTTTGTATTCAATATAGAGGTTATAAGACACTTAGTTTTAAAGGTAAAGATTGCATGTTTGAATCTTGTTGATAATTTTTTTATTTTACAATGATGAATTGCGTGCAATAAGAAACAAAATAGAGTTGAGTGACACGTGACACATGCAATAAGAAACAAATAGAGAGTGTCATGTGCCATCAACATCCTTTAGAACGACTTTAATAGATAGTATAGAAACAAATAGAAGAGTGCCACGTGTCTCCAAAACCTTTTGAAATGGCTCATCTCCAAAAACACTAACTCTTTAAGTCTATAAAAATAATTTTACATACATAAAGTGATAAAAGTTTCACAACACACCAAAATTCAACTTAATACTCCATCTGTTTTTATTTGAATGCCCATTTGGGCAGTGATTCTTATGTCCATGAAATTTAATCATTTAAGCATAAGTATATGTTGTGAAACATAATTTTGTGCAATCTTATCAGAACTGTCTTAATTTATATTTCCAAATGGTATTAACATATGTACTTCAAAACATGGTTATATGCAATCTTATTAGATTTGTCTTGACGATTATTTTAATATTTACTTTGATATATTTTACCCTAAAAAAAAAAGTAGTTAAGTGTTAAAATATTTTTTCTAAAGAAAATTAGACAAAAATATCCTTGATCTTGAATTTTTGATATTGTTCAAATTTATGATTGGGCTCTTACATCTGTCACTCTGTTAGATCATGGTAGCACAGTAATGGGCTAGCCCAGTCCAAAAATAAAAAACCCAATAACAGCAAAATGACATAACAAACCCTAAAGGGCTAACTAGTAAGAAGACCGAAAACACAGGGGTATTATTGGAAAACAAAAATCAACGGCCAGGATAAAATCCTAAAACATCTACAACATTAAACCCTAGAAATATATTTAAGCCCTCTTTCGCCTCCTAACCCTTTTCTTTTCCTGATTACAATCGCCGAACTTCTGCAAATTCTCTCCTTGCTTCCCACTTTCTCGAACCCTAAAACCCAACTCCAGGTAATTTTTCTTCATCTTTCTTGTGTAATTTAACTTGTTAATCTGAATTTGTTTGGTGAATTGAATTTGTGTGATTTGTGTTGTAGACATGAAGATCGTTGCCGCTTACTTGTTGGCTGCTTTGGGCGGTAAAGCTAACCCTACTCAGGCTGATGTTAAAAGTATTCTGGCATCAGGTAATTCGTTTTCTCTCATCAATGCAATTTGTGGAATGTTTATTGAGTTAATTGTGTGATAATCCAAACTTGAGTTGATAATGTGTGAAAAATTATTGATTTGTTAGGTTCTTGTGCTAATTTTTCTGCGAAAATTTGGTTTCATGTTACTATATAATAATGTGTTGTTTTTCTGTTAAATTAAGTGTAGATTCTTATTCTATTTATATGAAATTATGATAAGGTTATTATTGAATTTTGCTGTAGAATTTGTTGTTCGATTGGATGGGTTGAGTTTTGTTGGACGATTGGAATTTGGAACATTGGGTTTTGTTGAATTATGAAGGGTTTGGTTTGTTAGTTTGTGTTGAATGCTTCGCGGGTTTGTTAATATACACCGTTTGTATAGATGTATATACTCTTTGGGCTTATTGTGTACTATTTTGAATTGCGATTGTATGTACGACTGGTGGTACCGAGCATATGGCACTTCTGGTATGAAATTCACACAAGTGGTTGTGTGACTTGTGGGTAGACTGATACTGCAATTAGCATAGTGCTCTTTAGGCTTGCAGTGCGCTCCGTATGACTGCATGATTCTTGAAAAATCCTCTCTGTTGCTTAAGATGTGCTATCAATGTGCAGTTTTTCATTACCTTTGTGATTTAACTTTTGCGATTAATTGAATACAAGTGTCTGATTTTGCTGATTAAGTATTTCGAGTGATGTACAATCTTTCACAAGTTGATTTAAGACAGTGTGGCAAGTTAGTAAGCTTTTTTCCACCTTCTTAGGAGTATGGTGATTGTATGATTTAGGTTGCCACCATAGTTTGGTTCGTAGTAAAATTGTTAATACTCTGACTGAAGTGAGAATTTATTGAGTTGGATAAATGTATTGGGTTGGTTAGCCAATGATACAACAGTCTAATGTTTACTTAGTGCCCAATACAAAGTGGGCTTGTGAAGTATTCATATACTTTCTCATACAGAAAACTACATGAGCTGAATTTTTCTAATAAATTATAGCATTATTTATGTAAGAGTAAAGGTAGTTATTATGAATAGGCTAAGATTATACTCCTATGCTTTTGTTTCCTTGGAAGAGAAGGGCTTTGTTGTCTAGGTCTCTATGTCTGTATGCAGTAAACCTTAACCGTGTATTTGTTTAATTGCAGTGGGTATTGAAACTGATGAGGACAGGCTTCAATTGTTCTTTGACCAAGTGTCTGGTAAAGACATCACAGAACTAGTTGCTGCAGGAAGAGAAAAGCTTGCATCTGTCCCAGCTGGTGGAGGTGCAGTTGCAGTATCAGCTGCTCCCGCTGGTGGTGCTGGTGCTGCCGCCGCTGAGGCTCCCAAGGAGGAGAAGAAGGTTGAAGAGAAAGAAGAATCAGATGATGTAAGAACAGCTCTATCATCATCCTTTTGGTCAATTAAGAATACTGAAAAATTTGTGACATCCCACGTTGCTAACTCTATATATCTTTATTGCAGGACATGGGTTTCAGTCTCTTTGATTAAGTCAGAAGAAGCCGAGCTTTTCATGAAGTCCTCACCTTTTAAATGTAGCTCAAGTTTTGTTTTACTATTTGGAGATGTTTTTAGTTTTTTCTTGGAGATTTTACGTTTCTTTTAGCTAATGTTTGAGGGATTGGCAGACTATTATTAGTTATGTTGGATTATGTGGTAAGTGGAAATCATCCAATATATATTATACTTTTGGTACCCTTGGCATTCATCCCTGATTATTCAAGGCACTGTCCTGTGGCTTTTGCTTGATTGCATCTCTCTCTTCCCCCCCCCCCCCCCCCCCCCCCCCCCCCCCCCCCCCTTTGTCTCAAATCACTTCTTTACTGTAAAGTTCAAATTGAACTGCGACTATATGCACAATCTGTTAAATATTTCAGAATCTCAAATAATGTGTTCCTTCCCTTCGAGTTGTGAAATGTTTCATAATCTTAATTAATACAACTTGGACATTATCTTAAGCTTTAGCCTGTCAATTATATATCTAGCAATTACCCGCAGATTTATTGAAGTGGTCTGCATAAAGTTGTTATCTTTCTGTGTGTAGCAAGTTAGCAACTAGCAAGTTTTAAGCAAGGGTGAATGTAAGCAAGTTAGCAAGCACCTTACGTTGTAAAATGTTGAATTACAGAAACACCTTTAATTGCATTCTCAAAGCCGTACATTATTACATACACTGATATACGACTGTGACAAATTGTGTAATTACACACACCAGTACACTACATAACCCACCCCCATAGTTATGATCAGATTTTTTCCATACGCAAGAAGAAATCCAAACGAAAAGTTTACTCACGGCGTTGCACCAAGGCTTGCATTGAAGACAAAGCCACGCGACAACCCATCCCCGAAGTCAGGTGCCCCCTCATTCCACCGCCACTCGCTGCGACCCCCAACCACCCCCTTAGCCGAATCATCCCAAACAACCAACTTCCCTCCAGGCGTTGAAAAATAAACTTTATCCCCACCTCCAAAATACTTATTGTATAAAATAGTTTCCTCGAAACACTTATACATATCATAGGGCATTCTCCCTGCCTCTTCCCACTCCAAGCTCTCCAAATCTAGCCTTAGTATTAATATTGCTAAGTGAGCATAATCGTTTATTAACATTGTTTTCTTTTCTGCTCCCACCATTAAAATCTTGTTCCCAATCCCATTAAGTAATTTGGGAGATCGCAAAATATCAATCCCAACCCCCCATTCTTTCTTCTTTACCAAACTCCACACCAATGACGTCGTTTTGTTTTCAGGCAGTTTACAGGTAACTATATCACTAAAAGGCGACTCCACATGACGCCAACACAATGCATACACAGAGCTCCCTATGAAAATGCCTCTTCTAGGCTTTAAATTTCTTGCATTCAACGAACACCTTAAATTCGTCGAACACTTGAGCCAATTTTCGTTGTGATTGTCCCTATACAAGGTGGCCAATTGAGTGAACAAAAAGACTCTACCACCTGAACCGGCTAAGACTGACCCATTTTTTGACCATGCAGACCCGAGCTTGGGGAGGACTCGGTAAACCCGAGTCAAGGGGTTGCATACAACAAGTGATCGAGAGGGTGAGTCAGGTGACTCACCCCAAAGGTAGATACAACCGGGTGAAGAAGTAACAAGGAAAAGAGAGGTGAAGGGAAGGAAGGTAAGGTCAAAGTTGAGCCATTGGTTAGAGAAGTGATCAAAGGCGTGGAGAAGGGAGACAGGAGGTGGGGGTACGAGGCGGTAGTACTTGTCGTGGAGAGGAGGACGAAGAGCGAGGAGAGGGAAGGGAAGGTTGGAGATGAGGTTGAGGAAGTAAGGAGAAGTGAGGAGGTGGTGGAAAGGTTTGGATATTAACCTGCAAATGATGATTTGGCGAAGTGGAAGTTTGATGAAGATCATGCATAGAATGTCTTGTGGAAGGCGGTACATTGGTGGGTATTCCATGGTAGAAGAGGAGAAAGACTTTGTGAAGGTTATATTTGACAAGCTAAGCTCTATAATGGTTGAAAAGAGTTAGGTTGGGAGAGGAGACATGGTCGAGGCGTCGAGCAGTGCAGTTTTTACTTATTTGCAAAGACGTGCAAGCAACATACTACTTGTATATTAGTATAATATAAACCGAATCAAACATTATTTAAATTGATCAACAAATAATTTTGTCATGCAAATCTAAATCTAAATCAATGCTTTTTAAAAATATATACGTAGTCATATGAATTGAATACATCATAGCTTGAAATAAACCTACTAAAAACAGTATGGATTGAATGCATCATAATGGCCTATTGGTAGACTTCAATCGGACACAAATCACACAGTTAATGTTTTCTTTTTTTAGTTAATAAACATATATAAATCATAGGAAAGTATTGATACCAAGCTCGTAAAGTTTCGTGAAGTAATATTCGAATTACAAATTAAATTCGGCCAACATTACTGTTCTACCTAATGTTTTGAGCTTTCTAAAATCTAAACAACAAAAAGGAATAGACAAATATCTCTGAAATGCCCAAGGCCCAATAAGCCCAATATGAATTGATGAAACAAATAGGATGTTGAATGCTTTGTACGAATTGTACCCATGTATGGTTGAGATATCTGAATCCAGATTCCAGAATCCATAAAAAAATGATGATGTTTTACGGTTTTAAAGTTAAGGTTGCACTTGTCGACAACTTGTTTGCTAAAATACAAAACCGTACTCAACCCATATTGTTCATCAAGGACCCATTAACTCACCTGTCTTTTTCCTTATATCGTTTGTCCCAGTTTTGTTGTCACTTTGAGGTAATTTTTTTTTTTTTTTTTTACCAATTTTGTATCAATAATTTTTCACATAATTTTTTTCCCAAAATAAAATAATAATTAAAGGAACTATTTACATACAAATGCAATTAGATCACTACAAAGTTTATACTCCCTCCGTCTTTAATTTTTTTGATTTGATCGCGCATATTTGTCAACAATATCTTTAATTAGATTTAATAAAATTATAAAAACTTGATATTTATTCATGAAGCGAATCGCATAAAATTTGCAAGATTTGAGCCACCTTTTCCAAAAGAATTCGGAAATTCCTAAAAATAATTTTATGATGTAAAACTTGAAATCTCAAGATTATCTAGTCCCAACTCCACCGCCGGACCAATCTAAAATCGGTGATTGCTACACGTACTTCCGAAACTTCCTCATCACTTGAAGTACATTTAATTTGATAGTTACGCGTACATCATCGTAGTGCTCCTCATAAAAACCACGAGTAAATCATCACTAAAATCTTTGTGGACCAAAGGTACCATGTCCCTTCAATATCCAAGTTGAATACCCTCCAATTTCTCGACGACCAACCAATCTAGAACTATATACTTGCTAATGAGGGAAATTTCTTAGAAATTGTTTGTTGCAAAAATCTTTACAAATTCTTTTGGCATCTTAATATTATTGGCATCTACATTTTTCACGTATAAAGCCTTCGTTCTTTGTCGTTTGTTAGAAGCCAAAACTTTGCGTTACCCTTCACTTTTAGGCACATACATTGCATTCTACATGACATTTGCCAACTTTATACTACGAGTATATTATAAAAATACCTATTTTATACTTCTAGCTTTTATTAAGTGGGGTACTTATTTTTTGGTTGCTTGCTATTGGATTAATGGACCACCAAATTTATTCTCTCTTTTTTTTTTTCTACAGTATAGTATAAAAAAATAAAAATTGTTATTTTTTTTTTTCGTTGAATTTATAATGTGGACTTGAATATAGAGCACGGAAGGCAGCCGAAATAGGTGGGTATGAGAGTTTCTAAATGCAGAGGATTGGTGACACGTTAATGTATCACAGCTCATTCAGAATAGGAAACTGGAGTTAGTTCTGGAAACTGCGCACATTTTGACTGTGATGCAACAGAACTGACGACTGTGTGATTAAAACTCTACCTTAACTGCAGTGTCACTACTGTTTGGGACTGTTTTTAGTTACTGTTAGTGCTCCCTCTGTTTCAACTGTCATGGCCTTATGGGTTGTTATCATATTATGTGGATATGTGATTGCTGCGTGACTATGGTTTATGAGTATCAGGGGTAGTTTCGTCATTTTAGCTGGTATTTCCGAGGGCGGTTTAGAGCTACCGTGAAGACATAGGATAACCATTTACTGTTATGGATTGAATAGGAGTCGTCGAGTAATTGTTATGTCTTGTGTTAATAGTCGTCGAGTATTCGAAATTTGTCTAATTATATCCACTTGGATTATCATTATTCGTTAACTTTGATTGATGTTTATAGTTATTGTTAACTAGAAAATTCAGTGTTTGTCACTTAGTCTACTCATTTTATACTTGTCAAAAATGTTGAGATTTAAGAACAGGTGTTGAAAGCAAAAGTATATAGTAACCAGTAATGTAACATCAACGTAACATTACTATTTAAAGAAAGATGTAGATGAATGCAACCTTACTCCCAGTGATGGTAGAGGTATCTAAAGAAAGATGTAGATGAATGCAACCTTACTCCAATCATAGAGGGGATATGCTGACCTTTAGCCCAAAGCACATCCATTCATCCATACGCAAAACGCACCTAAAACAACAAACACGCAACTTAAACAACGAAAAGTGTTTTGTAGACCTTTAGTATTGATAACTCTCATGAAAGATAGAGACATAAAAATATGATTCAAGTATTGCATGTATGACGTTTTCTTTCTAGGGTAAACCTTATGTACAGCAGTCGTATGAGAAAATTTGCAGAAAATTGGTATCAGATAATGGGTTTGGATAATCAGTCGGCGAGAAAGTTGTGTCCTAAAATGAAAACGTTTTGTGTGTCTAGAATGCCTCCTGGCCTTTGATTGACACTGGAAACCTCTCAACATATCAAATGAAAATTTTGATTTAATTAATTCCTGTACAAACTCAACTCAAAAGCTCAAAGCTTAGATCGTAATAAAAAAAACTCCATTCTCTTAAAAAAAAAAAAAAAAGTATTTTGATTCAATCCTTGCACAAACTAAATTCAAAAGCTCAAAGCTTTAATTCATAATCAAAGTTTACATCATTCTCTTAAAACAAAAAAAAAAAAAAAATACAACAGTTTATAGACCTATGGTTGAAATTGCACTGAAAATTGCAAAACTACATTCAATGTTTCTGTTGAGAAAATTTCTGAACTGGTGCACACGTATTTCATGCACATCAGATAGTATGACGACCTATTGATTTTAAAATTCTTTTAAGTAAAAAAATGAAAAGAAGAAAGTAAAAAAAAAAAAAAAATTTAAAAAAGCCAGCCAAGTAACTTAAAATTTATCTGCAGGAAAGAAGTTGACCCAGCTTCATCTGCTTCATAGTTCACATTATGCGATGCATCTTACAATGAAGTTGCGGTTAAACCTCTGTCTCTCTCAATTCCTCAGCCTTCAGATTTTCCATGAATCGCCATCAATGGTTGTGATGACTGATGGATCAGCTCAAGCTGGCTCATGGGATTTTGTATTGTCCATCTCCTCCTTTTCCTGCATTATTGTGCAGAAGTTTATACTACCGCCATTATAATCACTAATCAGATTACTAACTTCATATGCAGAGATGATTATTCAACTATGATTTACCTGATTGGCAAAATTGTTTTAAGAAATTAATAAGTTGACTTTGACCTATGCTCTTTCACTACAAGTCTGTCTCTACAAGCTAACAGCCTAACAGGCTACCAGGCCTCACTGTTAGTAAGTACTTCATCCGCCCGGAATTTGAACACTCGTTTGGGATGCTCAAACAAACTTTCTACATTTCCTAAAGTAGAAATTGATAACATAGGGGATGGGAAATAGACAACTATTGAATGATATGTTGGGTAATCCTAGTGAATCCTAATTATGGGGGATGGTACAATGTGACAATTAATTATGAACGGAGGGAATTCTCTGGTTGCACTGCAAAGGTGAGTAATCATATCAAGTAGGCACAATACTTAATACTATGTCAATGTCTGTGTTCTTCCATCACACATTGAAGCTCCATTTATTAACGCTGTATGAAACTGGTAGGCTAAATATATGGTGAGATCATGACATGTTATACTCCGTAACCAATAATTTCTACATCATCATACATAATCCTATAAAGTTTTCTTTTTCGATGATGAACCTATCTCATGATAAATTCAATGCCATAGCTCAATACATTATCACATCAAGCTATGATAACCAACAAGGCTATTGGAAAATGGGAATAGGAGTTTGGGGGTTGAAGAATGGAAATGGGACTCTGAGAGTGGGAATTAGCAATTGGGAATTCCGCTAAGTGTGGGAAGCACAACCTCCTTCATTCTTGTCAACCAACAACTTCCTAGTTTTCTGTTTCTCGGGAAATCACACATGAAGTGTATATGTTGATCAAACGACCACTAAACTGTTAGTTCTGTGGTGGGGATAATTTGGGAATAAGTGTTAGCATTTTACTATAATGTCTTTCATCAATATTGTTGTTTCACTCCCAAAAATTCACCCCAATTACAAACTCCTCGGCTCCTAACCACTCTTGGTAATGAGAACTTGGGAATATGGTTTCCCGATCCTAGTTCCTAAGACCAAACCATGAGAATTGTAATTCCCATAAATCCCATCCACCTATCTATCCCATTTCCACCATATTGCCATTAAGGCAATAGCAAAATTAAACTATTGCTACAATTTGGAAACAAATGCAACATGACTTTCTTTATCTGTTCAACCCACAGTTGAGTCAAATAACACTATCTCAATTATAGTCATTGCAATCTAAAACTAGAATAATCGGGCAAAACAATTTACAATTACACTACACTAATCAAATCTCAATTATAGTTTTTGCAATCTAAAACTAGTATAATCAGGCAAAACAATGTACAATTACACTACAACTAATCAATTTCATGCTCAAAACTTCACACAACATTCCAATCACAACAATAAAATAAACATTTTTTGTAAGAAAAACAACCCACATACTAAAACTTAAAACATACCCCTATGATCAGACTGACATTGAATAGAAATCCACCAAAGCAACCACCCACAACTCACAGCATCGCACCAAGGCACGCATCGAACACGAACCCACGCAACAACCCATCCCCATACCCGGGCGCCCCCTCGATCCACCGCCACTCGCCACCACTACCACTGAAAACCCCTTGAGCAGAATTATCCCACAATGCCAATTTCCCAACCCTCTTAGCCGAGAAACAAACCTTATCCCCACCTCCAAACACCTTAAATTTCGACGATTCCTGAAAACACTTATACATATCTAAAGGCATTCTCCCTGCTTCATCCCACTCCAAACTCTCCAAATCCAACCTAAGTATCAATATTGTTGAACATGAAGCATTCAATGAAAATGACGATTTTAGCCCTCCCACCATCAAAATCTTACTCCCAACCCCTTTAACCAATCTAGGTCTTTTCAAGATATCGAACACATCACCCCATTCACTCCTCTCCACCCTACTCCACCCCAACGACGTCGTCTCGAATTCCGGCAAATTACAGCTAAATAGCTTCCAGATGCTTCTCCAAGGTGAACCCACATCACAAAGCGCATACAACGAGCTCCCAACTAAGATGGGACTCCGAGGTTTCGACGGCAAATTCGACGAAAATTTCAACCAGTTATCCTGCTTATCAAACCCATGATTGCAATTGTTACTATGATCACACCAATACAAGGTCGCAAGTTCAGTGAGCACAAGAACCCGACGACCCGACCCGGATAAAACCGACCCGTGTTTAGACCAAGCCGACCCGAGTTGGGGTAAGACCCGGTAAGCCCGAGTCAAGGGGTTACAAACAACGAGCGAACGAGCGGGTGAATCGGGCGAGTCACCCCAAAGGTAGATCTGACCGAGTGATGACGTCACAGGGGAGAGAGAAGTAAAGGGTAAGAAAGTAAGATCGAATCTGAGCCATTCATCGGAGGAAGGATCGAAGGCGTGGAGAATCGGCGGCGGGGGAGAGAGAGGGGACGCGTGACGGTGGCGCGTGTGGTGGTGAGGAGGGCGGAGAGCGAGGAGAGAGAGAGGAGGGTGAAGGGAGGAGATGAGGTGGCAGAAGGAAGGTGAAGTGAGGAGGTTGTTGAAGGGTTTTGAGATGGATTTGCAGATTATGATTTCACGAAGAGGGAGTTTGATGAAGATCATGTGAAGGGTGTCTTGAGGGAGACGGTAGATTGGGGAGGAATCCATTGATGAAGGAGGAGAGAGAAAGTTGAAGGTTGTTAATGGCGGAAATTTTGGATTAAGGAGAGAGAAAGTGAAGGGGAGAAGGAAGTGAGAATGGGTGGGTGTGTCCGAGTTAACTCGAGTATGACTCAGGTAAGGAGAAAAAGTTTTTTTAGTCAATGAGAAGAAAATTGAACCAATTAGAAAAATGGGTAGAGGTCTTTAAAAAAAAAATAGAAAAAGAAAAAGAAAAGGGGAAGGGTATGAATGAATTTGACACAAATGGAATGGGTTACACATTGGGTGGTAATTTGATGCGGAGGAAATCTATCATGGATTTGGAGTAGATTGGGGAGTTAATATGTCATAATATGTAATTAGATAGCCTTTTGTATTAAGAGGTTTCAAAAATTGACACAACCGATCCGATTCGATTTGACTCGTAATAGTCCAACTATTTTAAGTCCCGCGTCATGTACGGTTTTACTAAAATTTATAGTGAATTATATTGCAATAATTATGTACCAAAAAAATATCACGAAGTACATTTTTTAAGGGAAATAAAATAGCTAGAATTTCAATTTGTACTCATGCCAAAGATGTCAAGATTATTAATGCAAAAGACTTAACAAATCAAATTAAATGAAAGAAATTTGGACTATGAGGTTTTATACTACCCCTTATAAAAAATTTAGATTAGTACCCGTATAATACACATATACATGGATATACCCTTCGTCCCTAATTTGTTTACATACTTGTTCGACACAATGTTTTATGCAAATTTATTTGATTTTATTTTACTTTGTGATAATTAATAACCATTTTTTTTATTACATAATATATGAGCAGTATATATAAATTTTTATTTATATAATAATATTTGTTCAATTAATTTTTTTATAGGTTAATATTGCAAATTAAACATTATTATGTTGAAGTAGAGAAGGAATAATTGTATTCCCGAAAATTATATATATATTTTTATTGATTAATTATAGAATTTGTTATATACACTCGGGTGTACAGTACACCCGGGTTCATATTATTTACTCATTTGTTGATTAAATGAGCAAATGACCTTGGGTGTACGGTACACCCGGGTGTACATAATAGGTTGTCGATTAGTTAAGATTGAGTACGTATTGTATTATTATAATTTTCTTTGTTGAAAATATTTTTGCACAAATTTTGACACATTATGATATTATTAATATGAAGGGTAGAAAATTAGAGAATATACAGTTATATATGTTATTAAAATATTTCTTCTCTAATTGAAATAGACTTTATTGCCAAAAATAATAAAGTTGGAGGAAAAAAAAATTGAATGATTATACGCAGTCCTTGGCTAAAATACTATTCTATTTATATAATACCTTAAATATGGAAAGAAAATATTATTGTTATTAGGGTTTGACCAAAAGAAAAATAAAAATAAAAAATTTTAAAAAAAAAGGCGGGAAAATATTTAATCAGGAGATGACACGTGTCATTCTTGATTCGCCTTTAGTATATAGTTCTGGATTCATATTTCGACTCGTGTGGATATTGGATACAATAGCATTATTCAATTTTGAAATAGATATGGCTTGACCTGACCTCACCAAACCCGACCCTAGCATTGAATTGACAAATTTCTTTTTTCTCCTCTTTTCACTCATTTTTCTAAGTGATTTTAATTTTTATGTTGTTTTAACCTTATATGTTGGAAATAACATATGTAGATATATCCGTTCTGCTCGCATTTGTCTCTTGACTCTAGTCTTGCCAACCTCACTATTCACCATCTCGCACCCACAACAAATTTAACGTACTAACTAATATGAGTAATGGGTTAGCTATGATCATCGAGTACAAAAGATAAAATTTAAGAAAATATGGATTCAAAAATGAAGTTTGAAAAAAAGGAAATTGAGCTTTAAACTAAATTGAAAGTGAATATATGTGCATGAAAAAACTCAACAAAAAAGAAAACAAAGATGGAACACAATTGGATGATGTTTTGATAAGGGGTGAGGGATATATCATGGATGGATAGCTTAAAATTGGAAAATATTGAGTAATTTAAGTGCTTTTGTAATTTCAAGGCAATAGTTAACCCACACTTGTTCAATACCAAAAGGCACTAGCTTAGCAAGGTGATGGGTTATATAATTCCCATCCCTTTTAAAGAGACGTAAAAGGGAGAGAGAGAGAGATCATTTATTGTTACCTTGAAATGAAGGATTAAATTGCCTATTAATAAAGGATTCATCTGTCAGGTGGCTGCATGCCATGCAAATAACATACATGCCAGGTGTTGATTGTCTCACGCCACGTGGTGCACACTGGACAACCTTAACCTATGCCGTTATGAGCGATTACCGACATGGTCATTTTGAATTGCAGTAGTAACCAGAGTCTTGTCTGAAAGGGGTGATATCGGCATGGTTATGCTCTTTACCTGTATCCCCCATACAACTAGCTGTAAATGCAAAACGCTATTGTTGTAAACGCAAAACGATATTGTTGTAAATGCCATTTTTATAGCATAAATAATGATAAGAGTTAAAAAGCATAAGCGTAATCAAAGTAGCAACATATAAATTCGACAGGCATCTCCACAAAAAAGGGTACATGCCGATAAAACAGCATAAAATAAAAGGAGTTTTTCGATAAACAAAAAATTCAAAAACAAATCATCAATACTGATAAGGCCCAAGCACACATGAGCCACAAGATGATATCGGTGATGACTGCTTTCCCCTTCAAGCTTGAGGTTCCTACGTTTTCTCGGGTCTGGGGGAGTTCAGGAGGCTAGGATCCACCAGGAAATCATCTTCACTCGGGTCAGCATTGAACAGATCCTCATCAGCAAATTCTTGTTGCTCAAAGCCGGTAGCATTCTCTTGAGCTTTGTTATTGAAAGCTGCCTCGACCTTAGCCCACTCGGCTTTCTCCTAGCCAGTAACTTGAACAACACACCGTTAAGTTGCAGTCCAACCACCATTGTATCGGTTTTGAAGCCTTTCGATGAAAGCGGCAGACCTAAGGTATCGACCGACGGCTCTTTGCCGAATTCCTGGTTTGTTTGATTCTATCTTTTGGATTTTCTCCTCTAGATGACCGATAGCACCTTTGGCATCAGCAAGCTCCTTCTGAACCACCAGCAAGCGCTCAATAACCTTTGACTTCTCGTTTAGCTGTTGGCAAAGGGTTTTGATTTCCTCTTCGTTGGACTTGAAGTTTTTGACTTTTTCTCTAAGGCTTTTCAGCTCTTCATCTTCCTTCTTCTTAGCTGCGACAAGGCCGTCAAGAGCCTTCTGAACACCTTTCAGAGCAGCATCCATGTTTTGTTAGTTCAGAACAGCCTGGTGATTTTTCTCTTGATAGTATCGGTACTTCTCAACAAGTTCATTACCGGAGGCAACAACCTACGTGACCAATATAAAAAACTACCATGTTAGAAGGAAGTAAAGAAAAAGACATACTTTCAATATTAATTGGAAGTATATCCGCGTTAGCTGGATATGATACCTTCATCAAGTCATGCATATGTTGAGCTGCAACTGAGCCAACAAGGCCAGTGGGCCTATCAACAGGAATAGCCAGGTTATGAAGCAGTCGATATCCTAGGTTACCGCCTTGAAGCAGACCATCAATAAAGATGGACTCATTCCGGTATACGTCCAACTGTGGCTGCCATCGATCACGAGAACTACCAGTAGGCACATCAAATTTCTTTGCAACTTCATCAGGAAGCTTGCCAGATGGTCGCTCTATCGACTGATTTGACCGGTATACAATCCCCGGTGCACTCACATCAGAACTGACTTGAGTTGCAGTTTGCGGCTTAGAGTGAACCATCATTGTACCCTTTTCAATGAGAGGTGGAGAGTCCGCAATATCCTCAACTGTGGCCCCTACCGACACAGTCTTTTTTAATGACTCTTTGGTAAGATGATCAAATGGTTTTTGTTGTTGTGGTTGGGGCTTAAATTGCTGTTTATGATCTTGTTTTTTTATGTTGTAAGTTTTGCTGCTTCTGCTGCTCCTAATTCCCTTTTTCCCTCTTAACAGGTTGTTTGTCCTCCTTCCTTGAGCCAGTAGCTCCACCCTTTCCTCCTCGTCTGTTAGCAAGGGAGGTAAGACGTTTAGGGTTTTTCTTGGCACTATCGTCAGCCATCTCTTCAGCTTTCCTCTTGGGATTTCGTGCTGAGGACCGACTACCATAAGTAGTAAGGGTGTCGTACCTAGGCTTGGGTGATTTCGGGCAACATCTCAACACATTTTTGCCGTCGGCCGATAAACCAAGAATCTTTTTGTCCAACTTTTCAACCCCTAAAAAAGGCACGCAATGGAGACTAAATAAAGCGTATCTAAAGAAACAAAAACTAACGTTTACAAACTTACACATGAAAATAGTGAAAGCAAGAATAACACCAAAACATAAGGTTAGTACCATAACTATCGGTCGCACATAGACTAACATGAGACAAAGGGGCGTTGCCGAGAATGTGTTTCACGTTCGGCACCCACACCCTGGGGACTATCTGAACACGATCGTCACCAAGATCTATTTCCTCAATATCGAAATAATCAAAAGCCTTGCGCTCTTGCACGCCAAGGCCTCTATCTACAATAGTGTCAAATCGAGAGTGAGGACGGTAAAAAGTTCTCCTAATTGGAAAATCATCGGGAACACGCATAAATAAAAATTTGTCTTGTCAACCTTCACAGCTAGATAACTTGGGGTGGATGGTGTACTTATGAGAAGTTGTATAGATCGACCACCATCCCTTGGACTTACCGTCCCGTTTTATCTAATGCAGCTTCCTGAATAGGTTTAAGCTTAAAGGAAATTTTTTATACAACATAACCCTAACCAAGGCTACTAGCGTCCGAATAGTTGGAGGAGTGAGTTGCACAGGACACATGTTTCCAAGCCCTTAAAATTTTGGCTATGAACGGATGAAGAGGAAAACGAAGGACGAAGTCAAAGTGTTTGGCGTATATGACAACATGTTTAGCTGGACAATCCAGCACCGAAGATTCAGGAGGATGAAGGGTTAACTCATAGCCCTTCAGGTAGCTGGTAAAACCGCTTAGCATGCCGACAATAGTCCTTCTCCAGAGCCAGTTTACGCCAAGAACTATTAATTTTGGCCTTGGCAACTTTGCCATTGGTTGGCAGCACCAGAGGTTGCCGATATTCTGCATCGTCCTCTTCGGAGTTATAGCCTTCATCCAAAACCTCTTCCTTGGTTACCTGCTTCATCAAATCTACAATATCCTCTTCTTCCTCTACATTCCTACCTTCACCCTTATTTACCTCCTCGTCGCCATCTTCCTCATCTCCAAGAACAGAGTTGACAGCTTATTCATGAACGGGAGATTTAGATCCCCTATCATCATTTTGACTTACCTCAAGATCCTCAGATTCAGATTCATTAGAAATTACTTCTTGCGCCTTACCAGGCCTCCTATTAGGCCCAGCCTTATCGGGAGAGGAATCAGGGGTGGCATTTGGCTGATAACTAGTTTGTTTAACTCTTGGCATTGCTGCGGTTCTAACCCCAATATGGCCAACGTTGTAACTGTATTGGTCGAGCTTTGGATTATTTGCAAAACTATGTAGGTAATATCGGACGCTAACTGGCTCGACGTCAAGTACCTCAATATCAGCGGACAAGTCAGGGTTATCAGGTCGCAAAGACCGCTTACAATCAGTAATAGTCTTATGACGATAAAGCGCTTGCCTTTGCTTTTCAACAGTTAACGGCTGAAATGGATCGTCAATGTTATCAGAAAGAGATGAGGCTGCACCTTGAGGTCTACCGATATCTTTACCCAAAGATTGCCTAATAAGACGACGCCTAATGGTACTAAGGGCGGGTTGCTCTTCTTCTAAATTACTATCAGATATTTACAAGTGCTAACTACACTAAAATCGCATAAATAAAAAACATGAAAAATTTAAATTTAGGATTCGAAATACCTTCAAAGATCTAACTGACAAATATGATGGCACGCAAGCAAGGTCGAGGATGATAGGACCAAATCAATCCTTCGCGAAACTACCAGGTAATAGACGACAAACAGGTCGAAGAAAACACTTGAGAATTACCGAGTTAAAAGTTTTTTGAAATTTTTTAGGAGCAAAGTAAATGTGAACAGTGATAATTAAAGCAATAAATAGCTACAAAAAGTGACGGTTGATTTGACGTTTTGATTAGAAATCCAACGACCTAAAAAATGGCGATGATTCGATTTTAATGATAGGGATTCAGGATACGTGTTTGTTGACCAGTTAGAGTTTCGTCCATTCCATATCGGGACATTAAGCCTACTTTAAAAGTGGACCTTATCTGCTATCAGCAGACAAGGTCACTTGGGAGGCAAGTTGGAGATTTTTTTGCTCCTAGTCTACTTTAAAAATGGACCTTCTCTGCTATCAGCAGACAAGGTCACTTGGAGGGTAAATCGGAGAATTATTTCCTCCCAGCCTACTTTAAAAGTGGACCTTATCTAGTTATCCGCTATCAGCAGACAAGGTCACTTAGGGACCGGGGCAAATCAGAGAATTTTTTGCTCCGAGCCTACTTTAAAAGCGAGCCTTATCTGCTATCAGCAGACAGGTCACTTCGGGGGGCAAATCGGAGAATTTTTACTCCCAACCTACTTTAAAAGTGGACCTTGTCTGCTATCAGGAGACAAGGTCACTTGGGGGGCAAATCGGAGATTTTTTGCTCCCCAAGTTGAAATGATTGAGTTCATATGAGAACTCAGTCTCCTAAAGTTGAAATGATTGAGATCATAAAATAACTCAATACCCAAAGGTTGAAATGATCGAATACTTAAAAGGGCATAAAAGTTTCACAATAGGAGGCAAGGACGAGTGATGAGAACATCAGTTGCACAAACGTCCTCACTTGGGGGGCTAGTTGTATGGGGGGATACCGGTAAAGAGCAAAACCATGCCAATATCACCCCTTTCAAACAAGACTCGGGTTACTACTGCAGGTCAGAATGACCATGTCGGTAATTGCTCATAACGGCATAGGTTAAAGTCGTCTAGTGTGCACCATGTGGCGTGAGACGATCAACACCTGCCATGTATGTTATTTGCATGGCATGCAGCCACCTGGCAGATAAATTCTCTATAAATAGGCAATTTACTCCTTCATTTAAAGGTAACAATAAATGCTCTCTCTCTTTCTCTCTCTTATTCTCTCTTAATATATTCTTTTATTCTTCTTAAACACTTTCTAACTTTACCATAGGAGTGGTTATCCCCGCACTCACCCTAGGGTTAGCTAATCCTCATTGGGTATTCACGAATCTCAAATACGAGTTGTCGGGTTCCGGAATAAATAAGATTGTAAAATTACTTGTACTTGTTATAACTTCGTGATCTACCAAATACCAATACATATAGGTGCCTTTCACCCAAAAAAGACCAAAAAAAAAAAGACATGTAATAAATGTTAAATAATGGGGAAAACTTACCCAATTTAGAGTCACACAATGACCATACAATTATTGAAAATATAATTCACAAGTTACAGCATAATAATAAAAGCAGTATACATAAACTGGCCATAATATGAATCAAACAACACAACTACACAAGTACTTCAAACACATTCAATAATATAACTACTACACGGCTAGGAAAGAGAACCCAACCAAAGTTCAGTTACTTCATTGTATAGTAACTCAATATTAGCACATCATGCGGATTTCTCCATAACAATAATAATAATAATAATAATAGCATAAATTGTTTCTTTTAAATCTTAAATTTTACTTGTAGCTAGCTGTTACACCATTTTTTGATTTTACATGCTTATATCCACATATGCTAAGAACTAGGGGAGTAAGAAGGACTACTAAGAGGAGAGAGAGAAAAAATAAATAAAAAAAAAGAAGCTATGATGACTCTAATATATATGAAGTGAGGATTTATCTTACTCATAATACTAGTTACTCCATACACATAATTTTTAACTTTGTTTTGCGATGTGGGGCATTTATTCTGCCCAACGAAATTTCCTAAATCGTCAATCTTTAGTTGTCCATGTAAGTATGTAACAAATATATATATATATATAATATATATATATATAAAATATATATATATATATATATATATGCAACATCACAATTTTTGTCCGAAGGATAATCACTACGTCCTTAACATTTGTTCATCCCATTGCTTGCCTCGTGAGTTAGTTTTAATTTTTCTCCATAATGACCAAAAAAATAAAAAATAAAAAATAAATAGGGTTTTGATTCTTTGCAGTGAATTTAATAGTCCGTATGATACACAAATTATGGGATACGGATATAATAATATAAGTATATGGGTAAGATTTTTATTTTATTTTATTACGGAATATTATTTATTATTTATTATTATTATGCCAACAACCCACTATATCATGTTTTTTATGTGATGTTACAGTATAATTGTTTTTTTTTATTTCTCTATTCGTTATCGACCTTATCGTCGCTTTCTCATTAACGTTTGACTCATGGAATTGTTACATGCTTAGGCAATAAGACGTCAAGATGAGTTTAAGACTAAATCAAAGTAGACTACTCAACTAATTTGTTTTATTTCATTTAATTTATTTTGTATTAGATATAAATCATGTACAATTCAAAAACATGAAGATAGAAATGTACAAAAATGCGCACGAATGGCCTCTAAACTCTAACACAAACTTCATAGCAGATTGGATTTAAGGTTTTTTCCTTTATTTGAGTTATTTTGATAAGAATTTACGGTGAAATAAGTGTTGAGATTAATTGCGCAATGAGAGGACTATACTCGATCGTATAAATATGAAAGTCAATGATTTTCACATAAAATTAAGTAATAGAGATAATTTAAACACCTCTTTCTCGTATTAACTTAATTGTGCGTTCATTTGTCATTGCATGCACGTGGGTTCTTTCATGAAGTAATATTACTGTAGTGTTGATGAGGGCACTTGAGAATAAGGTTGCCAAATACATAGTAATTTAGTCATATACTTCATCTGTTTCTTTATACTTATAACACACACTTTATCATGATATTTAAGAAAAATAAACCTCACATGATATAATACACTTAAAATGGGGTTAAGAGGTGAGAGTGAGGGATAGTTCAAGTGGTTAGAGCTCCCCTCTCGATTCCAAGAGATCTTAGGATCGATTCTCATCACCAATGAGGTTAATTAAGAGGTTGTTAGAAGAATAATCAAGTGGGCTATAAATTTTAAATAAAGGTAATAGTACAATTTTCACTATAAAAACATTCTTTTTATAGTGTGTTGCAAGACTTACAACTATTACGATATTTCCATTTTAGGAACGTGTTGCAACTGTAAAAAAAACTGAGGAAGCAGTAGATAACCCAATATTCGTAAGAATCACAATGATTAATTGTCCAAATTAAGGAAATACAATGTGTCAAAAAAAGACAATACAATAGTAATGAAGATATCTACGGCGTAATTGCTAATCATCGGAAATTAAATTAATAATGGTGAAGTCACCTAAAGTCCCAAACAATGTCGAAAAGCCATGTACGTATAGATCTCCTAATCAGAATATAAGATATGTTTTTTTTTGGATTATTCAATAATTCATACTAAACAACTATATAAACTTCCCTACTTGACTATTCTATGAGTATTATGCTTAAACGCTTTAACAAAAGAATATAATATTTGCAATTGTGAACATAGACAAATTTCTTTTGTTAATACTAATCTTTTTATATTGTTGCGTCCAAGTTTAATATATATTGGAAATCAAGATTAGTTAAGATGTAGGTCTTGTTTAGTTCAACTTATTATTACTTATTTTATAAAAAATAAATTCAAATCAGAAAAAATAAGTTCAGATCAGAAAAAAGTTCATATCAGATCTTCATTTTATGTGCGATTTTTTATCGCTACATATCTTTAATTTCGTAATGAAAAAAATTATGAAAATTACATATTAATAAAGTACACATTATTACGAATCTAACAAGACAATACTTGATATATTTTTTCCTTATAATTTATCGTACACATAAGGTCAAATTTTGGTCAAATTATACAATCAGACCATATCAGATCAGGTCAGATAAGATCAAATCAGACCAAATCAGATTAGCTAAGCAAAAATAAAGTGAACTAAACAAGCAAAAATAAGGTGAACTAAACAAGCCCTTAGCTCAATTGGGTTTAATTAGTATATTAAACAAATACTAATTAAAGTATAAAAAACACTTGATTAGTATGATTAGTTGATTTCCTTGCTTCATTTATATAAACCTTGATTTTCTTTTTGGTCTCCAACCTACTAGTAATCATCCCAACACCGCCCAAACCAATGAATATAATAAGCTCCAAATTTTGTGTGCCCAATTTATGGGGTGATTCTTATAAAAATGATGTTAGGTACCTCAATTTCTTCAATCTTCGTCATCATCCATTGTATTTGTATATGAAGGAATTTTCGTAGATGTTCATAAATGTTCTTAGCTCGTGTGTATTCATATTATAAGGGATATTTATATCACCAAAAATAAATAAATAAATAAATAAATTATAAGGTATATTTTTGAGTTTGCGTAGATGCATCTTCGGATCAAAGTCATCAAGTTTTTAATTGAACCAGAAACATAATTAACATGATGACTAATGTTCCCTCAATAAATTATATTTTAAATAAAATAAATAATTACATGACTAATGGCCAAGTAAATAGGCTTGCAAAATCTCATGCAAGGGTAGGCCATCAAAGGTTGGTATAATTAAGTTAAATGCGTTTTATTCACCCCATTTACATTTTAGTAGAACTTTATATTCAACTTATCTGATCTTATTTTATGGAATAAATTTTATTTTGACTACAAATTAAACTTAGGTAGCCCTTATAACAATCTAATTTGTTTTTCTTGAACTTATCTAACTTATTACTAATGTAAACACGTGAAATACATAGAAAAATAAGTAAACCAAACATGCCTTTAATTCAAGATATCATATACTTCGTATATCGTTTTCTTAACTATATAAACTAGCTAGAACATCGCCTTGATAATACTTTGTATAGATCGAAATACAACTTCTTCACACTTTTCTTTTCGACCAATGTCAACAAAAAATTATATTCACATTGGGGGAGGGGGGGGGGGTTATTATTATTTTTAATAACATTTCTAGTTTGAGTTAAAGGCAAAAAAATGTGTTTTCCTCTCGATCTCTAATCACTTTTAAGAAGTTTTTCCTACATTTATTGTTTTATTACTTATCTAGTTATCTTTAATCTTTGCGCTAATTCCACTTACTATTTGTTCAAATTGTTGATGATGACTAGGAGAAAAATATTCTTTGGGGTCGCCAATTAGTCAAATGAATGTAGAAAAACACCATTTTTGAGATTATTAATAGTGCTTACCAAAAGTGAAATAAACAGTGAAATTGCTAATTTAGATTATGAAAATAGGCAAATCTTTTTATCATCATCTAAGCACTTTGTTGTCCACTAAGACAAACCGTAACAAATTTAGAATTCAATTTAACTCAAAGACAATTAAAGGGGACCATTAAAAATTATAACCACTTGAATTCTTTGCTTCTTTAATTTAAACCCTTAATTAGTTCTTGGTCAGTTGGTCTCTAACGTACCAATAATTATCACCAACATCTCGTCATCGCCCCCACATAATTGATTAGCTCCAAAATTTGTGGGTCTTAATTGGATATTAATAAAAATTAGTGTTAGGTAACTCTAATTCTTCTTCTAGTTTCATCATCATCCATTGTATTCGCCAATTATAAAATAATTAATGATTTTTCTTAGATATATTCAATAATTATCATTCATCAAAAATATTCTCATTTGTTCTTAACATCTAATCGATAGTACGTATCCGTGATAATATATACTACGGAATACTGCAAGTAATATTTAATTAAAAACTTTTTATGGGTAGTTAGAAAAACAAACCTTGCCTTGCGGTTTTGAAATTGGTATGGTATGATTCTTGATGACTTTACAAACTTAATGGTAAAAATAATTTACTTGGTATAATATAAAGTTTTTATTCTTTAATTTATATTTTTTTTTCCGGCAGTGGTGTTAGTTACTTGTTGGGTTGTTAGTGGATTAATGGACCACCAGTTTTATTCTTTCTTCTTTTTCTAGTGCAAGTTTTGTTTAAATTTATATTGTAACTTTAATTTAAGTTAATCACTTTTTTTTTTCTTTTTAATTTTTTGAATGTGGACAAAAGAGATCTTTTTAAAAAAAAAAGTAAAAACTTGAAATACAAAGGAGGGAAGAAGGTAGGAAAACGAAGGAGTTTCCGTTAAAGTAGCCGAAATTGGCGGGAGTCAAATATACGATACGGAGACACGTCGTCACACGTGCGAAAGTTGTACATTAAATTGTACGAAAACACGTAGGAAACTACGAGTATAGTTAATACGAGTACACTGTCTGTCAGTGAGTGAGTGTGAATGTGTGAGTGTACACCAGTTCACTACCTACTGTCAAAATAGTCAAAGGGTATTCTTGTCTTTTTACAAAGGGTAAAAATATTAGGAGTACGTATAATCTTGAAACTCGAGTACTCGTATTTAGTACATTACAAAATTATACCTTGAAACATTTAAGGTTTAAGATTTGATGCTATTCATTCCCTCGAATCTTTTTTTGATGCTATTCAAGAATCAAGATTATGGGACTATGGAGTTTGAGTGAAGAAGTTAATTTGTTTCAAGTACAATTATGTTCTTGAAATGTGGTTTTTGTAGTCTTTGTACATACTTCAAAGAAGATTATCTAGGATTTTTACTTGAATGAAGTTAATAGACTTAATATCTTCTCACAAGTTTCGTTATTCTCTAAAAATACTCATTTGAAGTAGCTATTTGTTAACAACTATTTCATTCACCAGACACTTTTACCTAAATAACTAATACAAACAGTTAATCAAACCATATCGTTGCCAAACAAAGCCTAAGCCATGTTCAGTATTTTTTGACCAAATAGGAGGGGCTAACAAGTAACAACCTTTGTTGCTTGGTTTCAACGAGATTAATTTGTTTAACTCTTTGATATTTCTAAAAAAATTAAATTGAAGCTTTTATTTTAAGTTCAAATTTATTATCTTACGGAGTATTTGTTACTTCGTATTTCACATATTCAAGTAATAAAAACAAAAAAAATTCAAGTTAAACAAAACAACTTCGAGTTATTAGTTAATTTTATCACACTTTTGTAAGAAGAACTAGTTTATATTACAACCAATTCGCCAAAACATTTAATACAATCCACTCTAGTTAGTCAAATCAGCTACTCAGGCTACTCCCTATTATAATTAGCTACCAAATACTTTAGATCATGAGTGAACAGACAACAACATGAAACAATGAGTAACTAATTGACAAATTAGTAATTTGTCATAATCAGTTGCATGGATTACTTAACCTTTTTTGATTTGTTTTATTTATACAGTGTCAATTTGGAGTAGTGGGCGAATTTGTTATTGTATGAATCAATAAGGTGGAGGGTACAGTCACAGGAGAGGCTATATAACATATAGTTATAGGCTTATCGTTAGTGATTAATCTATTTATTCATGTTTGGTGACTACCACAAGTTGTTAGCTAAAGCCAATTAAGCATGATGTATAATATGATTACTATCCACTTCATTAATCTTATATTCTTGCTTCAATATGTATTTACTAATCAAACTTATTATTAATTACCTATAACATCATGCGCCGTGAAGTGAAAAAACGCTCTAAAATACATTTCATCATAATCTAAATATATGAAAGGTAATGTAACAAAAGTCTGACTTATACTAGCTCCGTTTTTTATTATGTGCAACAAAATTAAAGGGTATTATTTGTGAAACATAAAATATTCATTTGTTGCACATAATAAAAAACGGAGATAGTACAATGTATCAAATCAGGACCGTTCTACAAAACAAACATGATTGTTACACGTGTATATTACTAGTTTACTACTACTACTCAGTTCTTTTAAGTGTGCTCCATTTGACTTTTTAACCGCCTGTAACAGCTCATTACGATCATTCCGTATTTGACAAAAGTGAAAAAACAGATGGATTTTCACCCTTGCTGCGCTGCCATGCAAGATAAGGTTCACCTATCATTTATTCTTGTCACGACCGAACAGTATGTACTAAATGTTATTCATATATATATACTGATCTACAGTAAATGTAATGCATGTCATCTGACAATGTAATATATTATCTAAAATGCATTATTGTTTTACTACTAGGACTGTTTTTTCACATTTTACTAAAACGTTAAAAAAATGATTATATTAAAGCAAAGATTTAAGATTTTAATGAAAGACCTAACTTTAAAAGACGAAAAAATAAAGATGGAAGCAAGTAGCTAGCTCAGAGCGAGCTCTTATTTTGATATCGATAATTATATAACATCAATCAATAATTAATAAACTCTAACCATATAAATTAATTTATCATATATATACATGCCCTACTCATTTATAGTCCGTACTAGTCCCTACAATTAACCCTACACCCTTTAATGAGCTATTCCATCTAGCTACCCCCTTCTGCATAGCCATGAATTTTCTCATCAAGAATGTAAACTCTAGATTTTAGTATCATTTTAAGCTTAACCTAACTAATTCAAAGTATGAAGTAATAAATATGTGAATAAAACATTATCATTGCAAATAGGGGTTAATAATCAGTGGCGGATTTAGGATTTTCGAGATGGTGAGTCACCATCATTTATTGATCACATAAAATTCGGGTGTAGTTCATAATTGTTTTCAATCCAAAAATTATATTACAACCAAATTGATTTCAATCCAAAAAATAGGACACAAAAATTCATAATACAACCAGATAGTATTTAAAAAATCCATCTTACAAGCTGAATTTACTACAAATAACTTCTAACAAACAAATAGTACCCATCTATTACTTTTAATAGTAGCCAAAAAAAAGAAAGTACAATGACCTTAGAGACCAGTTGTTTAATATAATAGGTCTCTTTGACCCATTAAAAAAATGACCTTAGAGACCGATTGTTTAAATAATCGGTCTGTTTTAATTACAAAAATAAAGCAGCGAGAATAAAGCGGGATTGAACACTTCATTATTACTACTTGCATCTAAGAGACCTATTATTTATAATAACGGGTCTCTTTGATAGAATTTATTATTAATTTTTTTTTTCAAATTTCAACTTTTTTTTTTGTTTGTTTTGAGGCTGGTGATGCACGTGAACCAGTGTGCACTAATGTAGCTCCGCTCCTGTTGATAACTAAGCTAGGCTCACATGTTACATGTAAAAAGTGATTGTATAATCATCTTGTAATGACTATCCTAAGTTCTAATTACGAGTAACAATGCGAATAGGCCACGACTTTGATCCCTACCATTCGCCCAATTATATAAGTCAAAGCTTAAGAGTAGAGGGAGAACACAAGGAATCCTCTACCCCCAAGTCCCAAGCATATATGTTGATGGTATGGTTACACGCTTCATGTCACAGGGGTGAGGCGAGGTTTACTCTCCACCGAACATGCTTGGTTAGATGGTTTAAGTACGGTAATTTCAGAACTGTTTACTACTCGTATACGAGTAGTTAAAATGTGAAAATAAAAACAATGGAGAAAGAAAATGTACATGTGGAAGAAAAAGGGATAAAAGGAAGAAACACGCAAGAAGGTGCCAACAAGACAACGACACCAAACTCAGTTAGTCAACAGTGCTAATTTGATAAACCCCATAACATACTTTCACCTACTACTACAGTACTACCTTCATACACCAAAATTTTTAATCTAATCGAATTTGTACACCACTAAAAACAAAAACAAACAAAACTAAAATTAAATTAAATTAAAAATTACCCCCCTAATTAATTCAATTAATTAATAAAAAAAATAGAATAAAAACGCACGTCTATCATCAATGGAATATGACTCTCCTGTTCCTAGCAGTCCTCCACAATACTAAGTCCTCGTAGTATATATAAACACCCAACTATGTGACTCTATTTATTATTATTACTCTCCAATTTCTTCCACCACCACCATTTTTCGTGACCTTCACTCAGTTATTCTCTTTCTACTTTCTCTCTCTTCTTACTTTTTCTCTCTCCTCTGAGAAAAAACTATCAAACTTCCATGGAAATGGAGATCAGTAAGATGACAATGGAGATATTCTCCAAGCTCGAGCAGCAATGGCTTTCAAGTAATAACAGCAACAACGGCGGAACCGCGAAGAAAGCGAGGATACTCAGCATCGACGGCGGAGGAACCTCCGCCGTCGTTGCGATTGCCTTCTTAGTTCATTTGGAGGAGGTGATTCGTTTGAAAACAGGTAATCATGATTCACGAATTGCTGATTTTTTCGATATTGTTGCCGGAACTGGAATCGGCGGCCTTCTCGCGGCGTTTCTCACGGCGGCGGATTCTACCGGTCGTCCGATGTTTACGGCGAAGGATGCGGCGAAATTCCTCGTCGGAAATTTCTCGGCGATGTTTAAGCCGAAGCGCGGCGGAGTTCTCCGTCGCCGGAAGTCTCGCCGATGCTCCGGTGAAAGTCTCGAGAAGGTTCTAAAAGGAGTTTTCTCGAAGAATGGGAAGAAAACTCCGATGACGCTGAAGGACACTTGTAAGCCGATCCTTATTCCGTGTTACGACCTCAACACATCTGCGCCGTTCGTTTTTTCACGCGCTGCTGCTAGCGCGTCGGAGTTTACGTCACTTGACTTCGAGCTTTGGAAAGTGTGTCGCGCTGCAATGGCGACGCCGTCGGTGTTTGAGCCGTTTGAGTTAACGTCCGTTGACGGTAAAACGGCGTGTTACGGCGTTGACGGTGGTTTAGTGATGAATAATCCGACGGCTGCTGCCGTTACTCATGTTCTGCATAATAAGGTTGATTTTCCGTCGGTAAACGGCGTTGAAGATTTACTGGTGTTGTCTTTAGGTAACGGAACGTTGAGTAGTAGTGGAAAATTAACCGTGAGCAGTAAAAATGGGGAATGTTCAACTGATTCTGTTGTTAATATTGCTGTTGACGGTGTTTCCGAGACAATCGATCAAATGCTAGGCAACGCGTTCTGTTGGAATCGTAACGATTACGTTCGTATTCAGGTAATTTCTTCGTTTAATTTTAAGTCAAACTCGTGATTATTAAAACTTTAGCAATTTTAAATTAGGACTATTTGTTCGTTGTTGCGAGTAGATTACCCGTTAGAAATCGACATCAACGAATATGAATGATGATTAGAGGTATGAAATGATCGTAGTAGTAGTAGTAATGTATGATGAAGCATGGAGTAATAAATTTTGGATGGGACAACAATTTATATTAGAGACCGACGAAGGTCGACAACTTCGTCAACTATGTTGTATGTGTAATAATTGTGCAGTCGCATAATTCACGGATTTTATGTTTAAAATAATCTTGCCGACACTTTTGCTAGAGAAGGAAAAAAGAGAAATAGAAAAGGCAAAATGATATTTCAAGATTGTACTTAATTTTTTTTAGCACATTGTTTTTATCCTGTTGAGTCACAAGCAGTATGCGTTAAACATTTTTTTGGATATGAAAAATACACAAGAATTTAGGATAGTTGGTACTTGGTAGTGTAACCAAACTTATTCATGTTAGTAAATTACTCCTAAGAAAATTTACTATCTCGAAAAGTAATCGATATTATCTAGATGTGCTTGAATGAATGTGGTGAATAAGACGTGCTTGGAGAATGTAATTATGTTGTTTTACTAGATAAATGGATGTAGATTAATAATGTATTGTGCGCATTTTACTAGTAATGCATTGGTACTAATGTCGGCATTGTATGTATGTACAGGCAAACGGACTTGGAGGATTAGAACCAACGACGATGGAGGAAGTGTTGAAGGAGAAGGGTGTGGAATCGCTAACATTTGGTGGGAAACGCATGTTGGCAGAGTCGAACGGGGAGAGAATCGAGGCGTTCGCACAACGCCTCGTAGCTGCATCAGGAAAGAGCAGTCTGCCACCTAGTCCATACAAATCTCTGAGTCCTATGCTTGATGGGCGTTAATTAAGGCGTTAATCACATTTTGTCTGGTCGAAGTACCTGTCATTAGTTAGTAGTGTTTTTTGTGCCCCGTTAATGGTGGTGTAGAATATAGAAATGCAGTTTGTAAGATTGGAACCTACCTCAGGTTTAAGTAACCTGCTACTAACTCTTTGTGTATGCCAACGTAGGTGTGTGAAATCTATGACTATATAATACTCTCTAAATAGAGCTTCTCTTTCTCTAAGCTCTATCTGACTATGTAATTTATATTTCTTTGTTTTTGTAATCCAAGTGAGAAAAATATAGGGTCGATAAGATCCAGATTAGTAACTGATTACTCTCGTGTCTTTCCCACGTGTTTCAGCTGATTAAATTAGTCAGATCACGTAAAATGTGGATTGATTCAGGGATTAATAAACCCTAAATTATTTTAGTTAGTTTCAGTGATTAGAGATTCCGACTTCACAGTTCACAGCTCAGGTGTTACTGTGTAAGTAAACAAACAATAAAAAGCTTGATGAAGACGGTCAGAATCAAATCGCCGCGCTTATTTAATTTTAAGTAAGATTTAGTCTAGGTTTAATTATATAACAACTTGCAAAAGCTCAAGTTGTTGGATTAATTAAGCCCCGTTAATTACGAGAAAATTGGAATCTAAATATGTAAAAAGAAGATTTGAGAGTTTAAGCTTTTTTCTGTAGTTACTAAAGCAGTAAAGTGGGAATCTTGTAGATGGGTAGTACTAATAGTACTAGTGCAGTAGTACTTAATGTCAAAATATCACATTTTGTCAGTTAATGTCTGAAAATTGCTCCACGCCGAAATGTCTCCTTTTGACTTGATTAACTTTTCCGTGAATATGCAGTCTAAATTGATAAGAGTGTTTCTAACTTTCAACATGTACTCATGACCAGATACTCTAAAAGACGATACCGTGTCCGAAAAGAGACTACATCTGAACCTCCTCAAACCCGACTGATCGCAAAAGAGCACGAGCATGATCGAACCTATATTAGAACCTCCTTAGACACGACTATTAGTACGAGAACGAGCATTATCAAGTTATAATATGATGTAACACAGAGAATACAGCTCTAAGTACAAATTGGCACACACAAAGTATTAGCTAAACTGATAAGAGAGCCGTGGGCATTATCGAACCTAGAATTGAACCTACTCAGACACAACAACAGGCAGTATCGAATCTATATTGGTCTGTAGCACAAATAACATAGCTCTAAGTATGGTATGACACAGAAAATGTTTTAGCTAACATGAAAGGAGAAGGGAAAGGGTTACTTTAATGTGAATATGGCAGATAAAGTGAAAATGTGAAGGTACACAGATAATTTTGTAAGGTCAGATTGGATCTTCATATTCAAACAAACACGAATATATCATACATCAGATTCTCAAGATCTGAGAATACAAAAGCAACATGGAAACTTAATTATAGATCTGAATTAGCTTAGCCATGGGAATCAGAAGCTTCAATAAAATTTCGCAACTTAAGTACTACTTCTATTAATTAGCAGGACAAAAACACATGTAACTTGTGGGAGCAGATGTTAATGCTGCTGGGACATAATAAAAAGAAGATATTTGTCTTTCACAAAATTCAACACCCCTCCGTCGGTTCTGAGTTTTAATCGTCATATTGTCCCAATCTCAATTTATTTTTTGTTACACTGTTTCACTAAAATAACCTACTGTATTACGTTGATAATCTCTTCCATGTCCTGTATCCGCCACTCCATTATAGTAGGGATACGTTTGAAAATCCAATCATAAAATCTTTCTATGTGATATACTACGTATCCACTTATTGTATGTGACTATTATTTCCACACGGAAAGTTCTAATATGGAGAAAAAAATCAATCTCTGATTTAAGATTTGACAGGATTTGGTGTACCACAATGAATTGATTTGAATCTGATGAGGGACCAACAATGCATCACCAAATAAAATTCCCAGATATTTCATTATAAGCTGAAAAGGAGGTGGGGAACAAAATTTTTAAGCCGGGTACATGAGTTACTCAATCAAGTACACCGACAGCTTGAATCGAACAAAATCAAATAGAATGATCATCTAAAAAAAATACCTGGAGCTAAATTCAATTCAAAGCTTTACTAATTTTACAGAGGAAATAACTATAGGAACAATGAACGAACTTATGAAACCTACAGGGAGTCTGGGACATTCATGCTTTCTTAATCCTGGAAGTTTCTGGTCGGAGGAGAGGCTTATGGGATCACTAAAGGAGAAGATTTTCGATAAACCATAATATTATACAGCATGTTCGTTTAAACTCCATAAAGATGATTTCCTAACAGCGTCAATGACATTTAGGAGTTTCAGAGGAATGTCATCCATTCTATTATCAAGGATGGAATTAATCAGAAGTACATTTGATCCCTATCAGAGCTGAGAGTAAACCTAGTGGAATCAAATATCCTATCTTAAACCGACAATGAGGGAGATTCCCTAATTAGGAGGGCTGTCCCCATACCGCCTTTGTAACCTATCTTAACATCCTGAAAATGGGGATAAACTTAACAACATATTTCAGCAACATTTAGCTCTTAGCTACCAGAAGTCCTTGTTTAAATTTAAACTAAGAAAGTTTGAGCTACCTCAATGAAGAAATAATTGTTATATAATAATAATGTAATTTAATCTAGTACTGCAACAAAAAGTTCAAGCTAACATACAAACACAATACTAGTTAAAAATAATATCCAACCATGGCAATCTTTACTGCTATGATTCCACAAAACTGCCATTAAACACTGGTTAAAACTCGTTAGAATTCACCCAACCCTCTCTGTACATAAATACCTTGAGTCGCTACAAGAACCAAAAAAAAAAAAAAAAATATCTTCACATTCTGTCCTCATAATGCCTAATGAGAATAATCTTTCTAGACTTTGCTATGTATGACTTTCTTTACGAAGTATTTATTGACAATTTGACATCCAGAAAAAATCTTAACAAACATTAAATCATACGAAGTAATATACAGTAATTATAATCACATAGAAAATCATTTACTTTTCAGACCCTGAAATTTAATAATTAAAATTGACAATTTGTCACATCGCTTGACATGAGCCACAATGATTGAGATTAGTACTAGGATGGGTGACCTCGTAGGAAGTCCTTATGTTGGTTCATGTAGCCGACCCCACTAATGGGATTAAGGCGTTCAAGAAGAAGAAGAAGAAGAAGAAAATCATTTACTTTTCAGACCCTGGCATGCCAACTGCATTGCATGTCAATTTGTAAAAATAACATAGATAATCACCTTAGGCTTAGAAGTGCGATTTCCTGTAAAAAAAAACTTTCTTTTATTGTCCAAAAGTACTGATTAATTATATTCTCTAGCCAAGAAAAACAAAACCTTCAACTTAGGACATTGATCAGATTTTGATCTAAATAAGTTGCGGTGGTCCATATCTGATCATTAACATATACAGACATGAAAAAAAAAAAATAGTGATCCTCTCAACGATATCTTGATGATGATAGCATAGCAAGAAAGTATCCTGTATCAGGAAGGGGTACAAGAATTCATGATCTGTAAATGAAATCAAACTTCACTATTGGCGCCACTGGTATTGTTTCTCATAAATAATCAAATCCATTCATTATTGTGTTCATGAACAGATTGGCACAAAAGAACAAAACCCCCCAATAACTCACCCAGACAATAATGGGAGCATCAACAACCTCACAGCTGCCAACAGCTACTGAATAGCAATTTTCGCAGCAACCAATTTTCAGAATTTGAATACTTCAACTTAACCCGACTTATTATACAGGACTTGCCATAAAAAACATTATCCTGGTCCAAAGGCAACTGGCCGAACAGGAAGCCATTCAGGAAATATTGCAACCAACATTTTTAAAACACGGATGAGGCAGCATATTCTGACATATTAAAAAAAGTATCAAGCAAAGAAGATCGAAGTAGACTTGTGAATGACATTAAAACAAGAGAGCAACATTTCTAGGGATCATCTTTTTTTTTTTTTTTTTTTTTTTTTTTTTTTTGGTTGTTTTAAAAAAAAAAAAAAAAAAAAAAAAGTTGAGCTAGAAAAGCCATGTTTTGTTCCTCCCAAAATTCTATTAGTATATTAGTCTCCAACTCTTGCTCATAAGCAAAATAATACAACAGGTCAACAGCAGCCCACACCCCCAAAAAATAAAAAGGAAATGAACCCATTCTTTAGATTCACAGACAAATTGAGTGCATGATAGTTCCAAAAATCACCAAACCCCTCTTGGAGTCTCCTTTAGTATAAAACTACATGCAGTCCAGATTTTGGGGATTTTCTACTCATTTAAAAATTAAGTTTCAGCACATGCTGACACAATTTTATAGCTTCAAGGTAGATCACACTAAATACCTGGTGTGGACAACTTGCAGCAAGTAACAGCCATCATCCAATATGTAATACATAAGCTCTCCTAGGATTTGGGTACGGTTACGCTAAGAATCTTGACATCTTGGTATGGCTTGTCGTCTCTGTCAGTCTTCACTTTTTCTATGGCCTGTGTGAAAGTAAGAAATAAAATGACAGTTAGGCTAACAATATAACTGAAATTCCAGAAAATATCAAAACTAACAATGTGTGATCAAACATATAGCAGCTTAGGAAATTTCAAAAAGTGTCCTATCATACCTGTACAACGTCCATTCCCTTGACAACTCTACCAAAAACTGTATGTTTGTTATCAAGCCACGGAGTAGCTACCGTGGTTATGAAAAATTGTGAACCATTAGAATTAGGACCAGCATTTGCCATAGAAACAGTGAAGGGCCTGTCATGCCGCAAACTGTACACCAGATACAAATGACAGATAATGTTAATGATAGGATACTAATAGCATTCAATAACAAGAGAAACATTTGTAAATGAACAAAAGCTTGCACCCTGCATCCATAATACATAATGTTGAATGAAATTCGTATCGATGATAACAAAAAGTTACATATGAGAGTCCTATTTTCAGAATCAATACCCATCAAAACACAGATAAACACACATCCAGGCGTGCAAGCACATAGAGCAACAACTTCATATATTAAACAAAAATATTGCATTGAGTACCTCTGTTTCAAATTACCTAAAGCCAATTCCTTTGTTTCATAATACCAATTGCAACATTAAAACACCTTAAAATAACACAGCAACAACTATCAAATCTTTTATCTGTGTGCATTAACTTTAAACAAGAGGGCAGCACATCGACAGACAGTTACGAGATTGCGATTACAGAGTGAAGTGCCTTCAAATAGACTACGGCATGTTCAAGGAATTAGCTCCAAAGAGTCTAAGACAAGGTTCATCAAGAAGAGTCATAAGCTAGCCTTTTGTCCTTCCTTCTTTTCTATTGGGTGGGAGGCTGGTACGCATAAGATATTTGCCAAGCAAATTTGTTTCAAAAATCAACTCTTAAACTACAGGTTTCACTTATGAATAATTTTCCAGATTAATTAGAAAAATATGATGATTGAATTTAGTAGGTGGCCATACTCCATATACATGAGAAGTGAGAAATAAGAACTGGAATTCAGATAGTCTAAGAAACCAGCAGTTGGCATAAGAGATGTCACCTTTTGTGAAATTCATCCTCAAATTCCCTTCCCCAAATTGATTGCCCACCAGTTCCATCTCCAAGTGGATCTCCTGTCTGAACCATGAAACCTTTAATGACACGATGGAAAATCAGATTATCATAATATCCATTCCGACAATGCGTGGTAAAGTTTTCCACAGTTTTTGGACATTCTTCTGGATAGAGCTTCATGTGAATGTCTCCCATTGTTGTGTTTAGAATCTGGATCAGAACAAGAAAAAAGAAAAGGATGACAAAACAATAAAGAAAGACTAGAGATTTATAAGTAAAGCTCCAAATCCTTCAAAAAAAAAAAAATAGAAAACTTCATGTTAAAATAAAATAAAAGTTATAGGTTATCCAAAGAATTGTATAAAATTTTATATTACCTGAATATAGTCAAAGGGATTAGAGCATGCAGGATCTTGATACTCAGAAAATAGGTCAGAAGCATATCTCCAGTGGGAGATGTAGTTAAACACAAACACTTGAGGATGACAAAATTTTTAAGGGAAGAGGAGAGAAGGCTTTACCCACTCCATATTACCCATCAACCCTTATCTATCCCACCTCCTTTTTGTTATTGCTTTTTTGTTTTTTTTAAATAAAACATTACCTGATGTAGATGTGTTGCATATTTTTTGGAAACATCTATTATAGATGAGTATTGCAGTTTTAAGAAACCAGAGGAATTATAACCAGTTATGTGGTTTTTGCACATATGCATGTTTTAGAAAGGAGACCATACTGGAAAACATAGCAATGATAGCTTACCACGTTGTCTGGTAGGGATGTTGTTGCTGAATTTCCTAATTCTGACACAGCCAAGAGTTCATCTGCAGGAGGTTTTTCGTTAAACACATCTCGTCCCTTAGTGGCATCTTCAGTCTCTTCTGGCTCTCTCCGACTGGTTTAGGCAATATCTTGTATGAGAATTAGATCATAAACACTAAACGTCTAAACCTCACCTCAAGCTCTTACGTACAAGGCTATTAGATGAGCAAGATCTACAAAGAACGACATTGGATTCATTGAGAACGTACCTAAATAAATACAGTCTGTGTTTTTTGAATGCACAACATAGCAAAGTTGGATCTATCAAGGGGTCTTTGCTTTCATTAACATTAACAGCAGCCGTAGGTATCTTTCTTGCTCTTTTATTACTTCGGTCACCTTGATACAGGGCAATCCTCAAGAACCTGTCATTACTTTCCACCTTACCAAGAATTCGCGACACAGTATTGGTGTGCAAATTTACCACCTGAAACAAATTTATTGAACTGAATCTCATAAAAATACCAGCATAACCACCTAATAAAATAGTAAATAGCATCTACAGCATAAACTTATGACATACTTTAATACCAAGGAGTGTAGCATAGATAAGAAAGTTTGAGCTTTCATCAAATACTGCATTTGGTTGAGGAACAGCCTCTGTTTGCTCAATTTGCTTTTCAACAGCCATTCTTCTTCCAAAATCAATGGCCTCCAGACGATACATAGGATTATCACTTCTTTGTAGATCTTGAGCCACCTAAATAAGAGAATAGCATTACCTCAGTAGAGAATTAAGAAACACAGGTTTAAAGTAAAGATTCAATAAACTAACTTAGGAGATTTCCCACTTTAACCCTACCTCGAGTGATTCATCATAAACTCGCCTCAATTTACCAGTCCTATACCAAAATACACGTATCCTGCGATCAGGTGAGGTAACAGAAAATTGCTTACCATCAGGACTCGCCTAAGGAATGAAGCATCAATTCTTAAGTCAGCTTAGCATAAATAAATAAATAAATAAAACTATGTATCTCATTCATCAGATCTACATTATCTTTTTAAGAACATAGATAAAGCATAAGCAAAACCCACAACACCATGCACGACTACAATCACAACCAAAGTTAATGGGGGCCAAAAACAGTAATGCTAATGCAGATACAAATATTAGAAGAGAGATAGTACCTCTATTGCAGAAACTGTTGTTTTACACTTCACCATTTCCAAAAGATTTGTATCAGTTTTCAACTTGAAAGTGATTCTGCAAGTAGGGAATAAATTCTGTCAGCTACAGCTTTCAAGATTCAAAGCTTGGGAGGAAACCTTCTCTGCTATAAAGACTACATGAAAAGTACATTTCCGTTTACATGCATACTATATGCAAAAGGCTCATAACATACAGAAAACCGAAAGCTTCTAGCAAACACTTGAATTTTATCATGTTACTGGTCTGGAAAAGGGGTGGGGAGACACCATGCATCCAATAACACTTACTCTTCTACTAAGTTCACGTTCCCTCCCCCCCTAAAGCCACTTCTTGATTCATGACTCTCAAGTCAGAACATTGTCATATTAGAGATGGAATAACAATATTCAAAATCTTCAATTGTGCTAACTTGTATGCTACCAGACATTAAAATACAGGACATGATGAGTGCGATACACCATACAAACTAAAGTGTATTTTTATGTTACCAGCTACTGACCCTGTCCCCTATGGTATAGATAAAATAGCCAACTCATTTAAGACGTTTTTGAGAGAGAGAGAGAGAGAGAGAAGTATGCTGTGTTTTATTTTAGATCTAGTTGCTTAGATGCATTCCAAAACTATTCAAATATTGGAACACACTCGAATACAACAGGGATATCATAAAAACAACTGAAAAATTACATACCCATTCTCAGAAAAATCAAGTGTCACAGGGTCCCAGTACTCAAATATTCCCCTTGTATCTGCAGAAATAACGGCATCAAATACAGGGTTGTATTTCATGACTTTCACCGGTCCAGCGTGTACCTTCCAACAGAGGAGTTCACGTTAGCAAAAAAACATAAAAACTACTGGCAAAAGAAAGGAATGCAAAGTTATGTTTCTTTATAATTCTGCTTTATCTCCCCCCCCCCCCCAAACCCCATATCCCTCGTGTCATCACCCCTATCCCTTTGATTATCATAAGCATCACATTAGCAATTATATATACCTTTTTGGAAATGATCGGTTCATTATTTCCAGCTCGCACATCATATATATGCACAAATGGAGAGTCCCGATCACTAATGGCCAGCTTTGCTTTAATATCTCCTTGTTTGTAAACCCACTCAACAGCACCCGGGATATATGGTAAACGAATCATGACCATCATGTCATAGTTCACCACATCATACACTTTCACAGAATTATCACTGGAAATTGTACAACAAAGCAAGCCATCAAAACTAACCTGCAAAATGGATTAAGTCATGGCTGAAGACAGTATAAAGCTTATAATCCAAAGAGTTAGCAGTGAGTCTAACAATATGTAAACAGCAACAGCACCTGGGATATATCATAAATGTATACAACAACAATATGATGAGTCGGCTAACATGACTTATCACAAGTAACCATATTTAAATGTTGATTCATGTCCACACACAGACACACAGAGCTAAAACTAAAAACCATACATATAGATTATGGAAATATTAAATGCTTATGGCAATGCCAATGCATATACAAAGTATTTCTTTAAGAATTATGACAGTGCCTTTAAAATAAGAATGCAAAGGCAGCATTCAGAGCTTTTCAATATAAGCAAAAACATGGAAGCAAAACAAGCCAAGATACAAATAGATGAACGAAGAGCACAGTAACTCACAGCTAATCCTTCGATGGGCCCCAGATGAGATCTAAAATGCTTTGCAAACTCAATGCCGATTGGTTTCTTCTTCCAAAACTTCAGATGGCCTACAGAAAATGATACAATGAGAAGGATGTCAATAACAATAATGATAAATAATTTTTTTTTAAAAAAAAGCCCCTTAATTTTGATGAGCTGGTTGCTAAAACACGTTGAATCTCGCGCTTAATTATAAGAAATTGCAAGATGAACTTAGTTAACATAATGCATATGGAAAACCCATATAAAGTATTAACAAGCTAATAAACATGACATAGAGCATAATTGAGTATGAATCAGTGATGGGAACATCATGATGGAATTAGATTTGAGAACACCAATTTTATATTGAGCTAAAAAAAAAAAAGAAATTTTTCTGGACAAACTCAAAAATATCATTAAAATCAGCGCAGACCAAACAGTTTTCTTGTTTCAATATTCTTCGACAGTTCTAAATCAAGTTCAATGAATGACTAAATGGCAACATTTTATCAACAAATTATGTAAGCATTCCAAAATGAAATACATAGTACACCACTACATTCCACACACTAGGTTAAACACATCAATCACCAAGACTGTGAAGGTCGCATGGTCGCATACTCGCATACAATAAAGTTTAAACCAACTTTTGCAGTAAACCCAAGACAGACTTAATCGCTATGTATTTTGATTGACCTATAAAGCATTCATTTGCATATTTTAATATTCACTTGTTAATTTGTTATTTTATTGCCTTGTCTTTAGACTTTAGGCATTTCTTTTTTCTCTTTAATTCACCCTTTACGTGCTTCATTGAGTCCAGTCCCTAAAACATCCCCATTTCTCAATAAATTTTAAGAATAGCTGTACGGGCTAAATACAACAAAAATTTTACCAATTTCTTGCACAGGCAGCATGAAATTTAGACTTTAAACATAGCACTGATAGCAGTAATCCACATAAACAACGCTACTTGTATATAGAGGCAAAAATGTCTATTTTGGTTGATAAATATTTCTATTACAATATTTATTGTTGAGGATCTTAAAACCGCGACTTTGCTTCTTTAGAGAAGTTTGTACAAACCTTTTATTAAGTCATCCACGACTCCACAAGCCACCCTTTGGTACTGTGAATGTTATCTATTTACAGTTGTTACTGTCATAGCCTTATATTCTAGATGTTTGGCTTAAAGTAACCAATACTCAGGCTTATAAGAGTAGCAGCTAAGAGACACCTAAAACTAAACTAAAGGGCAGGAAATATCAGGTGATGCCTAGATTAGCGTTTACGTATTTCCTCTGTAACAATAAACTTATTCATATTAGACACCTCACAGCTTTTACAATCCAAGCTAACCCAAACTAGAATCCAACAAAAACAACAACATAATTCAAACTTTCAAAGCGCATCATATAACAGATTGAAATCCAAAGCAAGCAAGGCCATTTCACTCACCATCGTAACTTCCGGTTATGAAGAAATCAGCACAAGAAACCGCGACATGGGTGACCACATCTCGATGCATATAACTCTTCTCATACCTGCTCAAACGCAAACACTCGCATGGTAATACCCCCCACCAAATCACCATCAAACACCCAATTCAGGTAACACAACCATATTCAAGCAGAAAATTAACAATTAATTACACTGTACACATCAAATTAAACCTCAAACATTTGAAAATTAAGAATATACCCAAATTAAAATCACTGAATTGCATCAAAACCCCATTTTCTCAGCTAACATACCCATTTCACTCGAATTTTAAACAATCCCAAAAACCCCATCACCCCAATCATAACAAACTTAAACCACATTATAAAACATAAAAAATAATTAAAATTAAGAACAAGAACCCTAAACCCAAAAGAGGAGTGAGAGAGATTACATATTGGCGCAGGGAAGAGAATCGAGGTAAGCATGCTCAAACTGAAGAGGACGTTTAGGGCGACGTTGAGGAGGAGGAGCTGGGCCCACCGCCACTTCCTCTCCTTCTTCTTCTTCAACTCCTCTAACTGCTGCTGCTGCTTTTCCATTGCTGGGATTAATTAACTGGGTATCCACAACTTCGGTCAATTTCCCATTCTCATTCTCAATTTGAGGCTCCTCCATTAATCTGTGCTCTTGTTTCTCTGTATAACAATGGCGGTTGAAGTTGGATTTGAGGTTTCTGGAGTTCGAGCAAATTTCACTTCTTTGAAGGTGAGATTAAAGTAATGAAGAAGATGGTGTTATGGGTTGTGTAGTTGGGCTAATGTCCAATAAATTGAGTAAGAAATTTGGGCTTTTTGCAAGAAAAATATTGAGCCAACTTTTTGGGTTTTGATGGTGTGATTTACTTGTATATAATTAGTACTGCTAAAATTGGTATGTTTTCATGTGGCCACATTCTAGGCATCTAGCATGCCACTTCAAGATTAAGATGGCCTTCTTAGAGCCCACATCCAAGTCTCAAAACTAAACCTTTCCTCTACCCCTTCACTCACTATGAACTAGTTATCGCAAATTTGATAGTGCACTCGGATGCACAATTTTCATAGTGCACTCAGAATATAGATAAAGTACGAGGAATGTGAAGTCATTTGCCTATGTTATTTGATTTTGAATTGTATGTTCTTTGGATTCAAATTCGTTCTTTCACTTTATATTCTATTCATTATAACCTGTGTTCTTTCATAAATGTAGAATAGTCATTTTCTTAGAGTTTGGCAATATCTTCATATGGTTTGAACTACATGTACTTTGGCTTGAAGTATATATACTTTTTATGTTTGAAATGTGTGTTCTTTTATCCACATTATTTTGCATTTTGCCTGTATAATCTTGAAATTGGTGCACATCGAGTCTTGCCTTGTTACTGGTGAGTAGAATTGTCAATATGAGAAGTTGAAAACTATTCATCAATACTTGAAGTCACATGATATGACGCTTGATTATGTTGAACACATTAATCTTAACATGATTTAGCCTGATCCATATACACCTGATTTGACAACTCTACTAATGAGTAATTGAACTTTGGAGTATTTGATGAGAAATGACTCAAATGAGCCATGGAACGTATAGGAGCAGCTATCATCAAACTCTATCCTTGCCTTCCATCTCAACTTCTCAAGCAAGGCTACATTATAAAGACCATAAACTCTACATACCTACGAGTTGTTAAGAAGTATGAGTAGTAGTATATTAGCACTTGATTTTGGAGTTTTTTGTTTCCTGCACAAGGAATGTAACACAGTACATTAAAATATAATATGCAGACTGTATCAAAACATGTATACATGTCCAAATGAAGAGCATCCATTAGTTTAGTAATTGGTACTAGTAACAGAGAAGAAAGGGAACATAAAAAAATGAGAAAATAAAAAAGAGTAAACTCACATACATTCTTAAGCTCATGCAAATGCATTTACTATATTACAAGAAGATTTTTATATAATAAAGTCAAATCTTGATTTTAAAAAAAATTACATGATTAACAACTAAGTCACTAATTAACATCTCCTAGATCTTAGCTATGCGTCCTTTCATGCAAATAACACTAAAGCAAATCACATGGGAGGTCCATTTGGACTTTGGGCTAAAAACAAAACCTCTTTATTTTATAAAATGTAGTGATAAAACTTTATAATTAAATTTCCATAATATAATCAAATAAAAATGGTTAGATGATCCATCAAACCCAAATTAACTGGCATTGGACCCGGTTTAATCCTTGGCACGGCGTTACCGACCGGTTTTATCGGCCCAATTAAGTTGAAACTTCTTGTTGTATTTGTTTATACTCACCTTGTCGGGATCCTATGTCTCCTCATTTCCAAACTTTTTCATTGACTTTGATGCTATATTACACCAACACCATATGCTTTTGTCACTAATCATAATAATAATTCTACTACTTACTTCCTTTGTATTTTATGATTCATACTCTTGCGTTTTAACTATTGCTATTGTAGTAAGGAGGGCATAGACGGACATTTTATTGCTTGTCATGCTTACGTTTGTAATGTCGTATTTCGATGTTTCATGTTGTTTAGAGGTTATGTTCTGACCGATTATTTACGCCTTTTTTTATATCTCGTTATAATGTATTTTTACTGGGGGGTGATTTTTATCTATAACAATAATCATCCAAAATATATAACAATTGTCTCAAGAATGTAGATGAGAGTGCGTGATTACTTGTTAATAACATCTAGCTAAGAAATAAAGAAAATAGAGGGATTTTTTTTTTTTTTTTTTTTTTTTATAAATGTACTCTCCCCTTCTCATAATGACTTTAATTAATTGGCATATTTGTGAACACAAAACAGTATTGACCTAAATGACTTTAAAAGGCAAGACAAAAGGGATTTGTAAAGCAAACACCCTAGCTCTAATTGACCTACTTTAATTTAATAGAGTAAATACAAAAAATCACAAGTTTAATCATTCTAAGAAATGATTGAAGTATATTATATGAAGCTGTATATAGATCAATATATGTTTGCTTTGTATATAAGGTCAACTTTGTACTTAAACAAACTACATTTTTTCTATATTTTTAAGAGATGTTAACAAAAAGTAAATTGAAGTGTATATGCATGTATGCTGGTTGCATGTTACTACATGCACAAATCTTGACTTTCACAGATTTAATCATACATTTATATGTATCTGAAGGAGGATACATTCAACGGTGTGTTGTGATGTATTGTGCTATATATTATGCGAAAATAATAAAACAAGGCAAACTAGTTACAATGAAATAATATACGGAGTACACTAGTACAGGGTAATTAGCAAATCATCTTCTTTTTGCAATCCAAATTGGATGAGACTCCGTTTGGTAGGGTGTAAAACATTTTCAGTGTAAAATGAAATTTTATGTACAACATTTTACAATAAAATGTAAAAATACATTGGGAAAAAAAAGGTGGAAGGGAAAGGGATAGGACGGATAGGAGGAAAGGTAAAAAATTGCTAAGGAAAAGAGAATAAATGAAGGAAAAGTGTTTTCCTGCCATTTCAAAAGGAAAATAAATTTCACTCATACAAGAGCTTTTATACTTTTGATGGAAAATTGTTTTACATCTAAATAGTGGAAAAAAAGAGAAAATGATGTAAAACATTTTACACCCTACCAAACACAGCAGAAGGAAAAAAAAATCTCATAAAATAATGTAATAAGTAAAAAAGAATGGAGAAAATAAATTTATTATAATTATTTTTTATGGGACATATAAAAGAAGGGCCCCCTATAACCTTGTACTTACATGAACAGCCGAAATTGTGGAAAGTTTGGTTTAGCTACATGCATATATATGATCAAACATTTGACCCAATCTACCATGGAATTTTGCATGCACGTCTATTTTCATGAAAACAATATTTAGTCCTACTCATATTATTATATAAAGCATATTCATGAAAAATCGAAGACACCATTCATATGTGGCATTTATTCATTATTTCATTATACCCTACTTAACTTAATTATTCTTAGCCTAGCATAGAGACAACTAGTATATATGCTAAGCTATAATATGAATTTAACAAGGAAACATCACTTGTCTAACGATAACAAAGACAAGTAGAGAAATCAAATCTTTAATTTTGTTTATAAATGTTTGTCTTTCTTTGCCTCAAAGATTATATCTCTCGATCAAATATTATCAGATAATCACAAAATAATATATTATATATATATATATATATAGTATCGATGTGGCCTAATAATGTCATCATAAAAATCTATTATAGCTCAATTATACAACAACGGTTGAAGTAAGAATTACGGAGTATTTTTTTTTTATTTATTTTGAACGGGAGATGTAGTAAGTAAAAATTATTGAAGATAGCATTTGGACATCATTATCTTCCCCTTATGTGGTTCCAATGGATAAGAAAGCTAGAAATAAAATATTGTGTTAGAAATCAATAAAAAGAAGAAATTATGTACTAGGAAACCACTAGTAATAATGAAAATTATACCATTCCATTAAAAATATAATTTACCAATATGTTATCACTAATTATTCACTAATAATACTCCACAGGTGTATCAGGACAACTATCATCCGAAGCAACCTCCCTACCACCGCCGCTACAAACACTAAATGGCGGCGGTACATATGGTGGTTTCATGCACCGTAACAACGCCCAATTTACGTTGCTAAAGAACGTGTGTTGTTTAATAGGTGTAGCACCCATTACCGAACCTAACCTCCTGGTCGGATCCTTAGCTAATAGTTGTGATATCAAGTCCTTTGCTGAGCTTGGGATCGTGGGCTCTTTAGGAAATTCCAATGCCCGAGCCACAATATTTGCTAATGTCATCTCATTATCCGAACCTTTAAACGGTGTCGTTCCATAAAAAAGCTCGAATATAAAAATGCCAAGTGTCCACCAATCAACCGCGCTTCCATGCCCTTCCCCAGATACGATCTCCGGGGCTAGATACTCGTGGGTCCCAACGAATGACATGGACCGAACATCTACAGGTTCGGCACAAAACTCTGGCTCGAACCTACGCCCGGGTTTTTTCTTTGTTTTCCACTTTTTCTTTCGGTTCGGATTAAAACATGATACAGAAGGGACAATGCAACTGGGTATGATGCATGAAGAAGAGTTTGAACTAGGGTCGCGACCCGTACCAAGTAGGTTCGGGTGTTGGTTCGATTGTTGAGAGTTTTGGTTTGAAGAGGAGGTTATTATCTGTGGTGTAGGAGTAGATTGTTCATCACATTTTAAAGAGAGATCAAAATCTGTGAGCATAATGTGGCCGTCCGATCTAACTAAGACATTTTCCGGCTTTAGATCACGGTATACTATACCCATCATGTGGATGTATTCCAATGCTACTACGACCTCTGATGCATAGAACCTGCATAAGATTAAGGAAATTATTAGAGTGCTAACGTGAAACAACAATACTCAAACGGAAATGTGACTACTTTTTTCGGACTACCCCATTAACACGCATGTGTGTTAGTCACTACCATAGTGTTAATGTTATTTAAAATACTTAATTATAAAGGGTTGAGACAGTATGATAATAAATTTCAAACCTATGGTTAGCATAAAGCCGTAAACTAATCAAGGAGTGATAATTTGACGGAAGGTTGGTGGGGCAAAATTTATGGTCTAGAGTGTAGAAAATGAAAGTGGGACAGTGTTTAATAACTACATATACTAATCAAATAAAGAAGATTAAGTAGTTGACAAAATTAGGAAGGGTGGTCTTTGTCTAACTTAAGGGTCTAAGAACTTAATTATGCAAACCATATGGTACAATAATTGAAAAGTAGGAAACTTCTGCTACTAAATATGGGTAAAATGCTAGTTGGAATGATTGCCTCTAATAGTTTGTCCTTGTAGCAAATTCACCTCTAGGAAGAAGAGGGCCACACAATGAACTAATTCATATCTAACACAAATCAATGTTAGTTAGGTACGTGATTTATGAGGTTTTTAAGGGAGGTTTGTCTATATCAAATAATTTGTTCCAATATATTAAAAAAAAAAAAAAAAAAAGGTTTATTAAGTGTACAAACAAAAACAACATTGTCATTGGACCATATCAGGTTTTTTTGATTGGGTAAAAGTGTAAAACTATAGTGTTCCTATAATAAGGCAGTCATCCAGTGGCCACGTAACTATTCAAATAGCACTATCTACCTGGTAATTAACGATAACTTTAAAGCTCTTTCTATCCCCTAATTTTCGAACTGTATATTCTATCGGAATATCATGCTCTCAAGTGTATAAAAGTTAAAAATATCTTATAGTTTTACAGTAGATTCAAATTTCACATTTCAGAATTCAAATTTCACATTTCAGAATTCAAATTGCACTATGACAAATTAAGGAAAAATGAATAATAACAAATGATCAACTAGTCAATAAAATAATTAAGATCAACAAAGAAAGGTAATCCTTAAAACATGGAGGAAAAGAAGAAGCAAACAAGCATAATACGACGACCCTTTTTCCATTAAACGTCAACTCTAATTGAAATACAAGTAATATTTACAAGGTATGGTTAGTGTAGCTTAGCAATTAAGAGAGTAGGCATACCAAATTAAATTAAGAGAATATAACTAAGAATAGAAAAGGCAGGAAAACAGGGCAAGAATCCTTGAATAAACAGAGAGATATCCCACTTATCCCGGCAAAGTTCCGGGCATATCATGGGGTGCGGCTGCCTATAAACTAGGTCCATAATTGTCTGTTTAAAAGGTTGCTCTATGAATAAGACAACCATAGTTTCCTTAAATCCTTGATTCTTCCTAGTTTTTGTCTGAAAAAGCATGTTGTATACAATAACGTATTATGTATCGTACTATTGTCGTATCATACAGAGTAAGTTTTTAGCGAAGCATAAACATCTATACATTTAATTATGTAATGCAATTGCTCTTCATTCGTTGAACTTGCAATTCCCATGGGCCATGGCTTCTTACAACCAAACAATAGCAAGTGCATTAGGAAATTGAATGGATAAAAGAGCTAAGAAGTCACTATCAGTTGTTTGGTTCAAGTAGAAGTACATATAAGTTGTAGAAAGTTATATTACCGGACCTTGTATGGTTGACAAACTCGAAAATATTTTCCATAATTCCCATGAAATGAAAATATTGCCATTTCTAAGGAGTGCAACTTCATATTTCTTACATGCACTACAACAAACCACTTAAATTTCAAACTTTCTATTTCCATTCCAATTCCCACCAAGTATAATTGAAAGTTGCAAGGCAGGCAAAAATACAATTTCATTCACTTGTTAGATTTCAATTTTATCTACAAATGACAAAATAGAGCTAGCTGTGCTGAGGATTTAGTACAAAGCTTTGAAAATTAAAATACGAGTACACTCCAAAAAATTAAATTTTTTTTTAAGAAAAAGCAACGTGGCAAAATCTAAGTGGACTGAAGAGCAAAGGTCAAAATCAATGAAGAGCTAAAAACATGTAAAGGGAGCACGTAGGATAAAACCTTGTAAGTGTTTCACATGATCTCATCCCCTAAAAACTGTATTAAATCGTCTGAAACTATTATTAATTCACTAACATTATGTGACACTGACCAGCATTTCTTGGGACCCATTCCCTGACAGACACGTATATCCATCAGGTGGTGGCTCCCACTCTTTCACACCATTTCCCCTTCTCCATTAACTAATCCTTTCATATATTGGGTCCCTTAGAATTTGAAAAATGCCAAAATTTTGGGAAATTTTTTACTTATACTGGAGTATTAACAAATCAAAATCTTAAGTAATTTAAACAATATGAAGAAAAAATTTATTAAGTTTTTCTTCGGTTGGGTTAATTAAGATACAATTTTACTAGTAATAAGAATAATTAATTTGCGGCTGCTATTGCAAATCTTAGAGGTTGATGCACGTGGATTACGGCCTTCAACTAGTTAGTTCAAGCAAAGTGGATCAATTAAAAAACAAGGCTAAAGTAAGTCTTACTACAGAAAAAGTTTGATAAAAATAAGTTCAATCTGATTGGATAAGAGGATCGAGTAAAAACAGCACATTTTAAGCTACCATCACCATCACTAATCCCTTAAAATGATATTTTCGGATATTATGTCAAATTATGGGGCACACAACGTAATAAATACTTATTTAAGGTTTAATGATTATCTAAAGTCTAATACATCTTCATAGGGACATAGCATCATACTAAGAGAAGTTGGAAAAATGTTACAACAACGAATTTATGAGGGAAAATAAAAAAGCTATTCTTATCTTGCATAAAGAGGTACATTGGAGTATTGGACTATCATTACTTCATCACGTAGTGGAGATATGAAGTTATGTTACAAATCTCTAATTTGAAGTTAATTAATCAATTTCATTAATCTTTTATTTGCTTTGTATTGTTTAAAGCTTCTTGGTGATTGATGATATAAGTATGATCATCATGAATAAGTACACTTTCCAGGACATTGATTACAAAGCTCATTAGTTTGATTATTTAGTAAAATTTACAACCACAATTTAGGGAATTATGTAGGAAGCAGTCTCGAGAAAAAGATCTCCTAGCTTTATAACTTTACAAGAAAATCTAATTATTACATTTTTTTAACCCATTTACCAGAAAAATTAAAGATAAAATTCTAATTTTCATTTATAATGGAGTATCAAATTTAATTTACTATTCCCTTCAGTTCATAATCCCAAATGGTCACATTATTCACATATTCTTTTACTTTGTATTTTTTTTTAGTCAAATTACATGATTTAATCTTATACAATAGTAAATGCTAAGACCGTTTTAGTTACGATTACAGTTATTACACATATTGGCGCGTGATTACTTATCAAATCACAATATCACTTAAAATATCCGGATTATATTAACCAATAATAGGAAATATAAAAAATTCAACACATGAAAAATCCACAAATAAGGTAAATGTTTGGAATGACTTTGATTATTACCAAACAAAACCAAACATATTGGCATTAAAAATCATATTATACACTTATGCAGTCATATTACTCATATATTATACCACTTGTAAACCAAACGACCCATTTAAGAGGCGGCATTAATAAAAGTGTATGCTAATTTAAGGGTAATAATATTCAAAAAGAAAGTTACTAGAGTGAAAATAAACAAACAAACAAAACAAAATTTACTACTTCCAACACAGCAACACACGAGGAGCAATAATGACAATAACGTGGGGAAGGGAAGAAGAGTCCGGGAGTTAGATTAATTAATTTAATTAATTAATGACAAGTCCGTAATTAAGTAAAAACAAAAATAAAGATTTTAAACGAACCTGACGGCAGAGTCTTCGAAGCGTTTAAACGGCTGACGTTGACGGAGAACATGAAGATCACCGCCATTACAAAACTCCGTCAACAAACACGACCATTTAGGCGACTCGACACTCGCGTAGAGAGTAGGCAGGAAGGGATGATCAAGCATTTGAAGAATCTCGCGTTCAGCCCTAGCACGACCATGTTTATTACGAGCAGCAAGTTCGCGATTATCCATGACTTTGGCGGCGAAGTGGATGCCATCGTTGTCTTTGATTTCGGAGAGGTAGACGGCGCCGATGTCGCCGGAGCCGAGGCGAGAGAGGAAGCGGAGGTCGGAGAAGGAGAGAGAAGGGAGGGATTTGACGGCGGACCAGCGAGGGTCAGAGGAGAGAGAGGGGGAGGGTTGGGGGTTGTGGTGGTGGGAGGAGGAGGCGGTGGTCCAGGTGGTGGTGGTGGTTTCGGAGGAGGAGGTGCTGCGTGGTGCGGTGGTTGTTGTGGTGGAGTTGAAGCTCATGGATTGGAGATCGTCGGTGAGTTCATCGAGCGGTGGGGTCCATTGTGGTGGGGGTTGGGGTTTTGGGTCCGGTAAGGGTTGATCCATGGAGGAGAGAGTGAGAGTGAGAAAGAGAGAGAGAGAGAGAAAGAGAAAGAGAGAGAGGGAGAGTTTGAAGGAGGGTGTGAGAAATGGGCTGGGAAATGGGCTTTTTCAATGGGTGAGGGAGTGGGGTCTCTAGTTTTTGAGCTTTGAGCCTTCGTGGGGGTTTTCTTTTTACTGCTAATGATTTCTACCAAAATTAAATAAAGGAGTAATCCTTTTTTTTTTTTTTTAAGAATTTAAGGAATGATTGTGGGTTATTTTTTATTTAGCGTATTTTGTGTGCAGCTGGTTACATCACGTGACTTTATGTAAAAACACAAAACAATCCCTATAACATTGACCGAGTAGTCTTTATAACACTGACAAATTAACCCTTGTAACATTGACCGTGTAATCTATACTCAAATAACACTAACGAAGTAACCCTCCATGTGGCCAGCCACATCTAAAAGTTGGTGTTTTTTTTTTATGTTTTTTTTTATTTTGTTTACTAAATTGTGTTTTTCTATTTCTCAACAGTTTCATATCTTGGCATTCTTGGGTGATTGGGTGTTAGGATTTTTGTTTAACAATAGAAGCGATTGAGGAGTGTAATATTTTAATGAATTGAATAAGATTGATGTGTAAAAAAATTTCATGTGGGATCTTATTTTATCACCTTATTTGTCAAATATGGGCTTGTATCACACTCACAACAAAGAGAAAGATAGTTCATTTCACAAGTCTATGAGATTCCATAATTTTTGTAATACAAAATCAAAAATATTAGTGGTTAAAGATTGCATTGAAGTTTGTGCAAATAGTAATTACAAAGAACTTTCGAAACGGAAGTAGTAATTTTTATTATAACGCAACCAAATACATTAATAGTTTAAATTGTACATTGACAAATGTAACTTTTAGTGTTACAAGTAATACAGGGTGGATATAGTATTACTATTATTTCATTTAACATCAACAAAGCCATAATAAAATGACATATCTTTAAACAAATTACCACATACTCCATGTATAAAGTATATTCAGTAATGATGCGAAAACTACCTAGCAATATAGAAATTAGAGGTGAAAGCTCAGTTTGCAATGAGGTTTATAGTTTAAAATGAAATCAAACCGTGTTAATTCAGTTTGAGATTTTTCAAACCGCACCATATCATATTATTATTTGGTCCAAACCAAACTACGTCGTTTTAAATTCGGTCTAAAAAAAAAAAACCAAACCGCACTGCAATTTTCGGACTTAGTGTTTTGAGCTTTGATTTGTAACTTTTTTTGGGCCTAACTCAATATAACTTATTTTTGACCTCATATAGTAAGTAGGGTTGAAAATCAAATTTAGGCTACAATTTAGACATGGGCCTATATTTCGGTTTGGTTTTCGGTTTTTCAAACCCTAAAACCGAAACTAAACGCAAACCACAATTTTTTTATTTCTCTAACCGCGCTGAACCATATTTAAAAAAACTGAACCGAATTACTAATTCAGTTTAGTTTACGATTTGATTCGGTTTTAAACCGTATTAGTTTCGTCCTAATAGAAACTACGCTATTCAATGATTGTAATTTTGACGAGGAAACCAAAAGCCCCGTACCTAGGCAGGAAAATGTGATTGTTGTCGCATGGGTAAGCGTAAGCTTTTAAAATACATGGCTATAATTTTAAAGGTAAGTTGACAATGTTAGGCTAAATGGCTAAAAATGATCTTTTAAGGTACAGACTACGGAGTAAGCTAAGGTTCATCCAACAAATAATAGAATAGATCAATGTACGTTATACGGAGTACTCACTAATTAAGAATAATGCATTGTTATTGTTGAACCGCCATGAAAGAATTAGTGTACTGTTAGACCTACAAAGAAGAAGCAAGGATGGTGCTTTAAATTCTTTTATTATCAAGTAAATGAGCTCTGCAATCTCTAATTAACTACTTTTAAAGTTGGACGACGACGTAGCTTCAACGCTTGCCAGAAATTTGTTTATGTTGGGACTTGGAATTAATACTATATATACTTAACTCATCAAAATCTTGATTCATGAATTATACAATATACTACGGAGTACATAGAGTATTATTGAGATTATACATACTAACGTCTAAATTACTCCCTCTATTAATTTCACTTCAACAGTTATAATTACTTACAAATTTAAAATGTTTTAAGTTACCGACAAGTATACCATACACATATTAGTAAAGAGTTGATTTGAGTCTAGCAATCAAATGTATGATTGAATTGTTTCACTGGAATTGTCTCATTCATCATGTCTCGAAAATTTCAAATTGTTATAAATGAAATTTAATCAGATGATAACATACAAACTCGTGTCAAACAAGACATGCATGCATGATTTCTTTCATATAAAATATTGTTTACTTATCTTTGATTTAGTATTAGTAAAAATTATCAAAATTGACTTAATATATATTAGTAGATACAAGTATATATTAAAACAAATTTATTAAATTAGAAATATAATGTTGCATTTTCTTACATAGGGTAAATGTTTTGTTAAATATTATATTGATCAGTCAAACTAGCAAATTAAATTTAATCAGATCAAATTAACGCATGATAATTTCGGATCTAATAATAATCACCTTGTATATGCATATATATATATTAGTATAGTACGTAAACACATGTACTATTGGCAAACACACATATAAAACTTAGTAATTAATGCTATAAGTAAATAATAGTAGAATGGACATACACAATAATAATAACAAAAATGTACATACATGGATCATAATGTTCACGTACAAGTGAGACAATTGAGAATTTGAGACTACAAAGTACAATACTCCAATGTATACAAATTTAAATGGGTGATGAATATTTAACTTTAAAACCCTAAGTACTTTTTCACCAATATGTATAAAACTATTTTACTAAACACTAGCAAATACATCGATCAATCTTGACTAGTATTCGTAATCAATTGGACCACGTGATTGTTACCTTCAGTAAATTAATTCAAGTTTGGATCGAAATTGGGGTGGCACACGCCCCACATACACATATACTACATATATCCGTATCATAACATTAACGTTTGAAAGTCTCTTATACACCAAACATTTATTTGATATTTCAGTATTATGAAAAACATGATCCACAAATAATAAAAATGAGTATACTGAGTAAGCTGGCAGTTGACATAAAGTCAACTACCTTCTTCTTAAGTCTTAACTACCAAAGAAATCTCTGCCATGCAAACTTATTTTGAGCACACTGTTCATCATGCATGCATTATGTATACATTTATCAAATTAATACTGTAGATTTTTCGTACATATATGATCCAAAATATATATATATATATATATAAAAAAAAAAAATATATATATATATATATATATATATATAAAAGGTTGCCAACTACCAAGCCGATTGCACTGTTCCCCTTTAATCATACACTTAAACTACTCTCCTCCTATCTTTTGGTCTCCTTGTTCCCCTCTTTGATAGATATACTATATTGAAAATGTCTAAATGTGCGTTTTAATACACTCACTATTTGGCTAGGCTTTTGTATAATGATTAGCTAGAAAGGTATGTTAGATACGTATTTATGAAATTACAGAGTAGCTCATAATATTTACTCGCTCATATAAACATGTACATACACCTTGGTGTATCAATCAGTAATAATTTCGTATGTATTGTGTCTACGACTCTACAATGAGTGACTTTTAAGAAGTAAAACATAAAATTTGTGATACAGTGCTTAAATAAAGTCTAATTTTGATCATAAATTTCTCTCACTATAAATATAAATTTCATTGTTATATTAAAAAAAAAAAATTACAAAATATATATAATGGCTTTTGATCAAGTACTTCTAGTTATTTGGCTCGTAAGGTTCGAGTATTCAATTTCCTTATATCTTACTTTCTATGGGGCATGAGTTTGCTCTTATGACCTTGTCAGTAGAACTACATAAAGATAAAAAGGAGTATGAATGGAGAAAAAAAAATGTAACAATTTATAAAATTACATGAGATAGTGTAAGATAATCTAAAATTATCACACTGTTTTGAACTTTATTTCATAGTGGTATTTTATTATGACCGGAAAAGTGTAAGAGTACGACACTTTTTTACAAAATGGTCTGAGTATATCCTAACGATTTTACATAAATTGAGTTAAATATGGAGCATTAGAATTTGCTGTGTTATATAACATCAAGGTTTTAAGAAAATGAGCTAATGAGAGACATTATTTAAGTTACATTTTAATGTAAATCAAAATTCAAAAGTAAATGTTAAGTAATACAAGGATAAGGAACAATTATCTAATCATGATTCTAGAATTGTAACTCTTGAACATTAGCAACCAAACAGCATGTAATTGACAGCCATGCTGAAATGAAAGTGAAACAAGCCTGTTGAAAAATATTCAAGTGACAATGGGCCTGTGGATCTTAATAAGAAAACGAAGTTAGGGGATAAATCGGATTATAATGGAAGTGGACCTGTCCGTTTAACGAAACTGGTTTTGGATTTCGATAAAATGATGACAGATTATTATTGGGCCACAAATCTACTTATATTATGGTGATGGCCCATAATTTGAGTTGATCCTGTGGGGCCAGGTAGTGACTAGTGAGCTAGGGTGTGTATTTTTATTTATTTATTTTTTAAAATGCATGGATCAGTTCATATGGACAACAAATCAACAATATATCCTTGTCAATATGGGCCGTTATAAACTTATAATACTCCTAATGTTCATGAGCTACTTATCCAAAAAAAAAAATCAATATCTTTAAAGATCTTAAATTGGAGCAAAATGTTTTGATACTAGATAGAATTTCGTGTGATGCACGGTTTTTTCATCTACGTTTTTTAATTATTTGATTTATTGTATTTAATAATTTCAGACAAAATTACAAAAGTTTAATATTTATTTTTTTACTATAATTTATAATGAATTTATTAAATATAAATAAATTGTAAATATGATATTTTTTTCCGTTATATAAAAATCGTTAATTTGAAATGATAAATTTTTAATAATTTAAATCCTAAATCCTCTCTTCCTATACTGTAGTTCTATTAATGTATGTAAATTTCAATTCATCATTTAGTACAAGTTACTCTTGTAAGTGAGTCAAAGATACGTGTCAAATATGCTCACACGGTCACACCTTAAATTTCTATTGCATTATTAACATATGAATACAAAATTATTGGCATTTTTTAACATTAATTAAGGAATTATGATTCCTACTTGAGAAATTTCTTTGTAGCCCAAAGAATTATCTTTAAAAAAAGCTATTAGTATGCTTAATAGTTTTTGTGATCGACTCAAGTACTCACAATCACCTCTACGGCTCTACATCACACTACTTCTATCCGAATTTAAATGTCATATTACTAGTCTAATTTAAACCGTAGTCATGGCAAAATTTTAATATACCGATGAGGCGGTATAGCTTAATTTGAAAGAGATCTATTGTACGACCAAATTGAATGGGGCACCCACTATTTGCGTTGAAAAAAGACACCCAAAAAAAAAATCAAAGTGACCGATGACAGCCTCTCACTCTCACAGGTATCTTGTTGCAATTTTTGTCTCCCTCGCTTTGCTTTTACCCCTTTTGCACTGACTCTCCTCCCATCTTTCTCAGTTATTACACTTGAATTTAATCGCAACTATCTCAACTATTTCTCGTGATTTCTCCATTTCACCTTTCTTTTCTTCTCCTACTATAGTTTCAGCACGGACCCTTTACTTCACATCTTCCTTGATTCAAAACTTTTCAACTTCCCCCTTTTTTTCACCTCTTATTAACCCTAATTTCCCTGTTTCCTCAGTACCCATCTTAAAAAAAATTCAATTTTTGTTGCTGGGTTCTTTATTTCTGCCGATATTTGGTGTTGGGTAAGTTGTATTTTTCGTTATTTATGCTGATTTTTGGTGGGTTTTATGTATATTTTAGAATGGTAATTGCTTTCTCTGTTCTTAGTGGAGGTTTTATGGTGTGATTTTTGACATTGGATTTGCTCTTTCTATGATTTAATTGATTAATTTTTGTCCTGTACTATGGGAATTATATCTAATGTTGTGAATAATTTGCGTAAAATAGACTTTTTACTTAATTTTAATTTTTAATTATTGATTTTTGGGGGAGTGGGGTGGAATTGCTTTGTTTCAAGAAGAAAGCTTGTGTTCTCTAGGTTAGTGGAGTTCATGTGTGACCGACCCACTAAAACATGACCTTGATGTTAGATATGTTGGTAGAAGTCAATTTTAGAAGTTTAAGAATAGGTGTTTGATGCTGAAATGAGTTAGCTGAGTGGACATTATGGTGTATCGGCAGCTAGCAATATAGTGATTAGTGAAATGAAGCTGGGTTTTCGTAGCATTCGAGAGTTCATGCTCACGCTTGCATCTTCGTCTTCGTTATAGTCTGTTTAATCTTTATTATATGTAGAACAGCTATTCCATTTAGAGGTAGTTGTAGGCTAAGTGAATTATGTGCAAGGAAAATTTTGACGGTGCAAATTTGAAGTTGTTTCTTGTTGAAATGCTCCTTGTTTGATATAATGGAATGGAAACAATTGTTTTACCGTCCAAAAGCTATTGCTTTAGATATTGACTTATAGTTGATGTAAACATGGCATGAATGAGAGCAATGTTTAGACTAGTTACAAGTAGTGTGAATCTGATGAACTCTGCAATACTTGCAGGTTGGTGTTCCTCGTATACATGTCGCTTAACAGATGGATGTTTGTTGTGGCTCATTTTGAATTGGTAGAAGTAGCTGTTGTTGCAGTTATATCTAACGCACAGAGCTGCTTGTTCTAGCAATTTCCTCTTTCAATATGATGAAAGAGCTCTCTGGAATTTCTTTGGCATGACCCTTGCTTCTTGCACCAATTTATCTTTTGGATACTTCATCTGAGATGGGTTAGTATTGAGCTCTCTGGCTATATTTTTGTGTCATTTTTGTAGACTTGAATGATTATATCAAAGATGGATACTTTGATTGGCAATTGCGAAATTGTAGAGGTCAAGGAAGAACTTAATATGAATGATAAAGTGAGAAAGCATTACATGTTGAGGCAAGGACGTGTTTATTCCATTGAAGATGATATCAACCAGCTATTTGACTCTGTGAATATAAAGACTTCAGTAAAAGGGAAAGCCTTACAAAGGAATCCTATGAAACGGCCCATTAGGGCTAATTCTCCACAGGCATTGGGTATTGGAATTTCAGAAACTGTAAATCTGAAACAGGCACTAAGGGGATTAAGTCTCTCACAAGCATCGGAGATGGCTGCCTTGAAAAAGCGGACGCAGAAACCGAGAGGATCATCTGGAATGTCGGATGTGGGACCAAGTAACCAGTTACACAAGACAGTAGTAGTCCAAGCGAAGGGATCTGAGCTACCAACAAATGAAGGCAAAAGAAATCTCGTAGAGATCTCTTTTCCTGGTAAAATTATGGCCAATCTCTCTGAAACAATACCAGAATTTGTTGAAGTTAGCTCTCCAAGTTCATCAAATCAGGCTTGCAATCCTTCTACTTCATCTACTCATACAGACATGACAAAGTTGAAGATGGTCAGAGTACCATCACAGGATAAGATTGTGCCTTTGGCATCAGAAGTCATAAGTGAAAAGTTTAGTACAGATCAGGTTCAGAAAAATAAGCTTAAAACTTTACAGGGGATGCGTACTATTAAAAATGTTTTAGAGGTAGATGACTTAGGTTCTGCCCATGCAGATAAAGATCAGTGTCGGACAGATGCATTGAATAAAGAGTCGTGCCTAAGGAGTGGTGTCGTTGGTGACAAATTTAAGCATACAAGTAGCAGCCCACGTCTAATGAAGCCAGCCTTTTGGAACAAGAACTTAGTCAAGAGGAAAGTAAAGGCAGAGTCTGATTATACCTCTTGCAAATCTCATGCAGCTAAAGGAATTGTTAATACAGATTCGTGTAATCATCCCAAGACTAGGGAGCTGGTTGGCAAGGAAAGTAGCATTTCTTTGAAGCATGAGGGTAAAACAAATGAGAAAATAACTCCAGCGTCTAATAGTGGCGTTGCCTGTGCTGAGCTCAGTTCAAGTGGTCTTGATGCAAGAGTGAATCAACTATCTGTTGCAAAAGCTGATGATGGTCCAAGTGATGAAGGTAAAGCTGGTGGGAAATCAAGATCTAGAGAGAAGGGGGAGTTTTCTCAAAGTTCAAAAAGTAGCATTGGTGAGTTTAGTAGCAGCACAAGCGAAGAGAGCAGTACAAGTGGGTCTAGCCGTTGTTGTAATAGGCCACATATGTCGAAAGACACAAGATGGGAGGCTGTACACTGTGTTCAGAAGCAGCATGGATTCTTGAGTTTGAGACATTTTAAGCTGCTGAGGAGGCTTGGTTCTGGGGACATTGGAACTGTCTATCTTGCAGAGCTTGTGGGCACTAAGTGCCTATTTGCTTTGAAAGTGATGGATAATGAATTTTTGTCTCGGAGAAAAAAATTGGTACGAGCCCAAACTGAAAGGGATATCATGCAGATGCTGGATCACCCATTTCTTCCTACACTGTATGCCCATTTTACTACGGATAAGCTCTCGTGCTTGGTTATGGAGTATTGTCCTGGTGGGGATTTACATGCTATTCGGCAGAAGCAACAAAAGAGGTGTTTCTCAGAGCATGCAGCTAGGTATATCTTGTTTATTCTGATTCGCTTTATGATGTTGCCGTTCAAATTTTTTAATCAGAGTAAACTATCATACTTGCAACCAGTTAATTCTCATGTTGTGTTTGCCTATTTATGAAGTGATTGCTTTAGTGATTCTTTTAATTAGCATCTTACCTACTAGATTAAATATCTTTGTTTCATGCCCTGGTTAATTTTGTCATGAGTGCTACATTTCCCCTATATATATATACCGTTATCTTGGGTATCTCTCCCGTCTTTTTTGCAACGAAGTCGCCTATTTTTTTGCTTCTCGTGTCTGTTTGATTTTATACTTGAGTTTTGTCTCATAATGTCAACCATGACCAGGTTTTATGTTGCGGAAGTTCTCCTGGCACTGGAGTACCTTCACATGCTTGGAATTGTGTATAGAGACTTAAAGCCTGAAAATATCCTGGTCCGAGAAGATGGGCATATTATGCTATCTGATTTTGACTTGTCCCTCAGATGTGTTGTCAATCCAACACTCTTCAGGTCTTCTTCACCCATTATTGAGCCTGCAAAGAAGACACCTTCCGGTGTATGTTCTGAATCTAGCTGCATTGATCCATTTTGCCTCCAACCATCCTGGCAGATGTCATGCTTTACCCCGAGACTATTAACTGCTGCATCAAAAACCCGAAAGGTCAAATCCGAACAAGCTGTTCAGGTTACTCCATTGCCACAGCTTGTAGCAGAACCAACTGAAGCCCGCTCCAATTCCTTCGTTGGGACTCATGAATACTTGGCTCCTGAGATTGTCAAAGGGGACGGTCATGGGAGTGCTGTTGATTGGTGGACATATGGGATTTTCTTATACGAGCTTTTATATGGTAAAACACCCTTCAAAGGATCAAGTAATGAAGAGACGTTAGCCAATGTGGTATCACAGCCTCTCAAATTTCCAGACACCCCTCTAGTTAGCTTCCATGCCAAGGATCTGATTAGAGGGCTTTTAAATAAACAACCACAGAACCGTCTGGGATTTGTGAGAGGTGCTGCAGAGATAAAGCAACACCCTTTTTTCGAGGGCTTAAACTGGGCTTTAATACGCTGTGCTGTACCCCCAGAACGACCCAAGTTCCGTGATGTTAGTAAGGGTCTCTTTTCAAGCAAGAAAGATACTAAAAAGTCTTTGGGAGTTCAAGGCAATGAGCTCATCGACTTTGAGCTATTTTAGCCACTGCTGTCACAGCAGCTGAAATTGTCGCGAAAAGTTTTCCCGGTTATTTCCCACAGTGAGGTAGTTAGGTATCTCATACATGTAACACAAGCATAGCTCCTAATGTAAATGTAAGAAATTAGCTATATAATCTATGGAAAAGGATTTTTCCTTGTTCATGCATATCAGGATTATCAGCAGATGCAAAAAGCTCCATAATATCGGGTAGCTGGTGTACTTGAACCTGTTTCTTTAATCATAAGTTAGTAGGTGAATAAACTAATCATGGTAGGTAATTAAGGAGCTTAATCATACCATTTCATAATGGTGAAAGTATAATTAGGATGAGCATGAGATAAGGATCTAATCATGCATGCCGTTGGGTTGCGTTAAGGCATTCATAAAAAAGCAAGCCAAAAGTAGACACATAGTCAAATATAGAAAGCATAAATGGTGGTTTGCTAAGAATGGTCTAGCTTTATGCAAATGATGGCAAAACCTAACAGATAAAGAAAGGACAGTGAATTGAAATGGTGGAAAAACTTTCCTCACTCACAAGTTTCCTTTGCCCTTTTTTCCTGCAACTTGTAGTTGAATTGTGGTTTAAAATTCAAACGGGTAACACTCACAAAGTCGGTTATAACAAGCTAGAGGTGTAAATGAACCACAATTTCTAAAGCAAGATTTAAGGCAAATGTCATTTTCTCTAGCTCAAGAATGACAAGAAATAGGGAGGGAGTTGGGACATGAGGAGAAATTTGGGTTGGTGACATTAGTTGGCCAAAATATATGTAATTACACCACGTGAAACAATGGAATTTGGTGAAACCGTGAAAGTATTACCCATCATTTCTTATCTTTTGAGGCATGATAAATGGTGTAATTTTGTTTAAGAATATGTTTATGATGATTAGTTGGATCACGTGACTCCACTTGTCTAAGAAAGTATCAGAAATATTGCACTATTTCTATTTAGAAAAAGAAATATTTGTGTTTACATTACAAATATCAAATATACCCTTACTTTTCAACACTTGATTTTTTAGTTTATATATACCATCACATGGACAATCTTGTATTTTTATCTTTCTCTCATCCTTTTTTCCCACTACCAAAAAACTTGTGCTATGGTGCAATAAAAAAAGAACGGAGGGAGTAAGTTATTTTAGTAAGACATTGGGTCAACTATAATGTATTGTTTAAACTGGTTGCTTACATAGTGATACAAATTCCAATGTTGGATTTTGGATACTTAACTACACAATAACCAACTTATGAGCAAATAAACCAACAATTAAAAAAGAATTGTTCAGATCAAAGAAAGCCATAGAATTGAGTATGCTTGATGTAGTAAGAGGACTTTAATAAAAAAAAATGGCTTTTAAGCCATATAAATTCTTATTCCTAAAACCTCTAATCTCCCTTCGACTAAGCCACGTAATACATGATAAACTTTTTTTTCTTAAGGCCTAATATCATGCTAAAGTATTCACGCATGTATAAAAGAGTAACACAATTTTTTGAACCGCGTTATTTAGTTAGACCTATCCATGCCAGTGCCTAGCCAAATTTTTAAATAAAAATCATAAAATATGACACACCATGTCTTGTTAACCACCCCAAAACTCATAGCTGACATCCATAATAATCCCATATTCCCAATACAATCAATTTGAAACAATGTTGGGTTAAACTAGTTGATACTTCATACTAGGTATATTGATTAATAGGTACTATGGTTTAATGGGCATCATAACCAATTAATCATCCATCCATTCTTCCAATTTCCATCCAAATTTCTCATAATGGTTCACTTCCAACCCTTTATTGAACCCAAGATCACTCGATCATGTGAAAAAGCCCAATGCAACCAACATGACATCAATTGGTCCCACCAATCAATTCACAAGCCACAACAACAAAACTAACAAACACAGAAATATGGATAATCCATATTATAGACCAATCCAAAACCTTCAAAACCCCAAAAACACCATCAAATTATTAACACAACACCTTTCTTCCAACCCAGAAAAAAATGCAGGCCTTGTACACTAACACCAGAGTGTTGGCACCAACTGTAAATTCCCAATTTTGTCATTCCACTCATTTTCTCTCTCTTATTCCTCAATACCCTTTTGCTCAAATTTCATTCCCATCTCAATTCTCTCTTCAAAATCTAAACTTTACTGGTAATTGCTCATTTAGAATCAGACCCATTATCCAAGCTTCTTCTTCATCTTCATCAATGGCTTCCTCTGAAACTCCATCTACTGAAACCAAGCCTTTCTCTGTTCTCTTTGTTTGTTTAGGGAATATCTGTAGAAGCCCAGCTGCTGAGGGGGTTTTCAGAGATTTGGTTAAAAAAAGAGGGCTTGACTCTAATTTCACCATTGATTCTGCAGGCACCATTGGTTATCATGAGGTAATATTTGGAATTTGTGTTTAGTTTGAGCTATATTTGATGATTAATTGATTATAAATGGGTTTTTTCAAAGAATTTGTGGGTTTTTGTGTTTGAGTTTTTGTTGTTATTATTTGTGATTTTGAAGGGTAACCCAGCAGATTCGAGAATGAGATCAACTGCAAAAAGGCGTGGGATTGAGATAACTTCAATATCAAGGCCAATTCGGCCATCTGATTTTAGGGATTTTGATCTCATTCTTGCAATGGACAAGTCTAATAGAGGTGACTATTACTACTAATTACTTGTGCTACCATGGTTCGGATTTAGTTGTTACATTACCGGTTCAAATTACGCTGTCAACGTGATTACATGATAATTAATTTGGGACGGAATGAGTTTTTTATTTTGTTGAAGCTCTTTGCCTCTAAGCCTCTTTGTGTGTTTAAGGTGGTTCCAATTGATTTATGTGTGCTTTTATTGATGGTTGTTTGTAGCTGACATACTGGAGGCATTTGATAAGTGGAAACAAAGAAACAACCTTCCTCCTGATGCTGATAAAAAGGTTAAAATGTTTGTCAGTCATAATTGAACATTTTGAATGTTTGAGCTCATAAATTAACATATGATTGAATTCTCAAATTGTGATTCCTGCTTCAATGGCAATCTAGGTTAAGCTAATGTGCTCCTATTGCAAGAAACACGACGAAACTGAAGTACCAGACCCTTATTACGGTGGACAACAAGGCTTTGAAAAAGTAATGCTTGATCACTTTACTTCCCGTAGTTTGATAATGCATTATAAGCTCACATTTTGCTGGTTTTTAAATGTTTGAACCGTAAATATTAAGTATATAAAATCAAAAGTTCTATTTCTGATTGAGTTGGCGAAATAAGACAGCATTAATCACAGTCTATGATTTTGAAATTGCACAGCATGGTGAACTTATAGGAACTGTTAAACATATAGTTTACATCATGCCCTAGCAGTTAGATAATGAGCTAGGGCATGATTATGATGCTCTAACAAGCTTATTTTTCTTTCTCAGAACAGCAAATTTGCAACTTAACACTTGCAGCTTAGCCTCGTACTTGGCCTGAGATTGATGTATATAACTTGAACTTCACATTGTTTTCTAACTTTTTCGCAACCTCTCTCTTTGTCTTGGCACCTTGTAGCCATTCCCCATGTGGCACACTCTTGTTTTCTCTTCAAATAACTAAATTACTGACCCTCGTAAGTCATAAATTTACTCCCTTTCTTCCATAATAATCTACCGCATCTCTAGTTTTATTGTCCCAACTCCCAACATATAGGCTACTTTTAGGACTAGGTATATAGTTAAAGGTCCTTTTGTAATTCATATATAAAAGTTCCAAAGATTCACTGCATTGTTAGTGGAGATGTAAAAGTTTAAATTATAGTTCCTGTCCTTATAAATGTGAAAATGACTCAATTTAAACGTGGCCTGTCTTATAGAGGCAGAAATGCAGAATGAGTATCACTAAATGTAGCCAAGTTCTGGGGCATGTAGTTAGTCTCAAATTCAGAATATTATCTACCTCCCTTTGCTAGAGATCCTTAGGATCGGTAAAGCTGTTAGTGTTGTCTCTTGGTGTGATTGATTCTTGCCTTTGGCAAATCAGCCATCAGGCAGATATTCATATGATTTTAACCACTGCCTTTCACTTTTAAGGGATGGAAAGTTGGTGTGGCTAGCCTCGGTTTGATTGTTATAGTACGTTTATTTAGATCATTAGTTACTGGTGTACTCTGACTGCACTGTACAGTCATATTTCGTTGAAATCTGATTTCTCTTTGTTGCTTGCGTGACACTCGTTAGATTGTTCTTTATAGGCTTCATTTAGTTTCATTGCAACTCCTTTGTCATGTGAGGTTGCTTGCGATTGGTCAAGAGATAGATAACGTTACACACTTCCCATTGGACCCATTCCATTGATTGTCAGCAATCTTTGTGATTGAGGGGGTTGAAGACAAAGAACTGGGCTACTTTATGCTATGCATTCTTTTTAATTGCGAAATAATATGAGAATTGAAAAAGAGAAATGCAAACGTCTATCCCAAGTTTCTCCTTAATTGGCTAATTCTGGGAGGTAGGAAACCAAATAAATTAGGGGGTGTTTGGTTCATTATATTGAAATGGATTGGAATGGAATCTCATACTAGAATGGTATGGATTCTAAAACCCATACTAGCCTAAAGTTGTTTGGTTTAATGTTGGAATGGATTGTATTCTTCATTAATAGAATGGATTGTGAATCTTAGGGGGGGAGGTGGGTATGGGTAGGCCTATACAAAACTATCCGAAAATCCGATAATCCAATCCGCAACCGATCCGAATTTTTGGATATCCGATCCGAGTTTCATTTCGAATCGGATATTCGATCCGAAAAAGCGGATATCGGATGCGGATTTGGATATTAATTTTAAAAAATTTCGGATATCCGATATCCGAAATATAAAGGCTAAAATAGTGAAATATATATAAATTTTTTAAATTGTTCATATAAAACTAACCCTGTATTATTAACTTATTATAATATTCTTAATATATTTTATGATAATATTTATTGCAAAAAGACTATTAGACTACTATTTTGTTAAAATAAGTTGTACAACTTAGCGATAAAAAAAACGGTAAAATTAGTGAAATTTAGAAAGTAATCATAATCAATTTTACTTGACATTAGATAATGGAAGGATCGTAACCTAGCAATCTGATACCATGAAAGAAGTTGTTTTCTTGAATATTCACAGGCCAATAATAAAAAAAAAAATACATAAATAAAATGGATATCTGAAGCATCCGATCCGAAAATTTTGGATATCCGAGTATTTTCGGATCAGATTTGGATATCAATTTCTGATATCCGAGTATTCGGATATCCGATCCGTAAACAGGCCTAAGTATGGGATTTTATAGGTATGGGGTAGAGTTAGAATCCCTTGGGTATGAGATTTTATTACTAAAAAACTCAACCAAACAAAAAAATAGATGGATTGAATTCTAACTCCATTCCAAATGATCCAACCAAACGACCCCTAAGATGACACATTCCCCCCCCCCCCCCCGAAATTTGCATAAACTTCATTAATTGTTACACCGATAAATGTTTGTCAATCTTATACCCACTTCTGCAGGTTATAGATCTTCTCGAAGATGCTTGTGAGTCCCTGTTGGAATCCATACTGACAGAGAGCCGTCAGACTTGAGGATTTCATTCCCATTTTAAGCTTGTTTATACTGTGAAATTAAATGTATGAATGACAGCAGTAGTGATCCTATCATGTTGAGGCTCCTATATGTAAGGAGTAGATTGGGGACGGACCAGAGGGTTCGAGTATTTGAGATTTGACTATGTAAATGGGAAATAAGCTTGTAAAAGGTTGAATTTAGAGATTGTAAAGATATTGATAGTAGACAACTGATTCAGCTCAATGTACAATGTTAAGTCTCAATTCTGCCATATTATACATCATCCCGTGTAAATGTTGTAGAGTATATCAGAGGAAGGTATATAGGCTATAACTGATACTGTTATGAACTCGAGAACTACCTACATGGATAATGCATGATGTCTTAGTACAGGTGACCATGGATGGCTAGGCCATGGCAAAAATTATCCGCCTTGAGCTAGAGTCTGCCTTCAGAATTCTACCCAAAACTGCCAAATTTGATCTTGGTTGCTCTGAGCTTTTCAAACCTTAGGCTCAAATAACTTAAAACAAGTTGAGGTAGCCGCCTAAGCTTAATTTCCCGTACAAAACATCTGCCCAAACCTGAAAAAATGGGCCACATTGATTATGCCAATTGGATGGCGGGGATGCAAATGTTCCATCACTTGATTCTTGTTCCATCACTTGCGGTGGTTACATTAAAAATTTTGTCCTCATCCCTGCTTCACCACCCACTTGAGTATCCACATCAGTTAAATAACCATCTTACTCGCTCTACCAATTACTTTACCCACCCCAAGATCACCTCGCATTACCAATTTAAATTTTAATTTCAACATTTATTATTATATAAAAGCAATACTCGTATAGTCGTATAACAATACACTAATTAGTTAAAATGTCTTTAGAGTTATGTTTTGAGATGTCTATAGATTATTTCACCAAAATGTTACGCAGGGAATCCAAAAGCCATACGATGTTCTACATTATGGTCCCTAAATGTACATCAATACATCTTACAGAATACAGGCTACAACTAATAATGTTTATTGCTGTGCCAGTGGAGATCTCTTCACTAATTTGGAGTCCTGCTTTTAGATAGCCTTGTTTCTTGGAATCTGTTGTCTATCTGCTTGGTTATGCTGGAGTGATTGGCTCAATACACTGCTTAAAGACTATATATGCCGGCTGTATTGTCAAGCCAAATCATTTATTTGGGGCAAAGTTTGGAAACATATCCGTACTTTTATTACAAGTATTTTTAAGTTATGCCACAACATATTTACAACAGAGGCATGAATCATGAAATAGTCATTAGCTCCCCATCTAAATGTGTATTTCAAAACTTAAGTCATATCATACCAATATATAAGAAAATGATGTTGCACAACTGATTTATTATTTTCAATGAAACAACACTTGCTTTGATTCTTGCACTTGAACCAACTGTGTAGGTGGCTACTTCATCCAGCAAAAGGTGCCTAGCAACTCAGACAATGTAACTCCGTTTGTGTCCCTTTCTAGATCGTTTTCTATTCTGTGAGTTAGCACTAATAGAAGAGAAAGCATTAACAAGATCCAAGTCTTCTTCATTTATCAAGATCTTCGCCTTCTGAGGTTGGGCAAGGAGGAGTTTGGCCACCAGATAACCTGCGATAGACCATGTCTGAAACATGCGTGCCTGTTTTCCAATGAACCTAGCTCCCTTTGTGTCATAATATTCAGGCCATCTGTCTTTTGATAAACGTTGCTCAGCAATTTTCACAGCTTTCTCAGCGATCTCTGGTCTGTTCATCTTGATGCAAGCCACAGTTAGCTGAAACAACATTGTAGAACTTCTGTCAGCTGTTGCTCCAAATTAATTACTCGTATAGCACTACTCTCTTATGGAATCATTACAACTTTTTAAAGCACTACCTAAAAGTCTGAAACTGCATGCAAGGAAAATAAGTCTTGAAATGGATATGCTTATCCCTTATCTTCTTACTCTAATTCTATTTATCAGTCAACAAAATATTTGCCCCCTCTATTTCGTCTCAATGTTAATATTACCATAATTATATAGGGTGTCTAGTGTCCTAACTCCAAAGTTACATTCTACTTCAGGCGAGTTTTTCCTCTGGAAATTTCTTTTTCGTACTGTTGGGTGCTGGGATGATATTAACTGACCTGCCAGAGCAAAGTAGGCCATGAACCTGCATTGTGATATGACCAAGGACTGCACAAGAAACAACATGAAACTAAGATCAAGAAGCCAAATTGTGGGACTGGTAAAAAAATGTCAGCAAGTAAGCACATTACGTGTTCTTTGGATCACCTCCTGTGACAATTCGCCACTCTTGGTCTTCAAGGGCAGGATAACAAATTTTGAAGGGCATATCCGCCACGAGATCAGCCAACTTTGCTTCAACAAAATCTAATATGGCATGTGATTGAGTTGGTGTTGCCAGATTGCTTACTATTGACCAGAAGTTTCCGAGTGAGAAGAATCTGAAATCCATGTGAGCAGGTTGCAGGTTTCCTATCAGATACCCACCTTTTTCAGGCATCCACTCCACTAACCATGGTGGGATTTGATCAGGGTAGATATTGAACTTGTTTACTGCATCAAACGAATATTCTTCAGTCTTGTAACGATAAATTTCATTGAGTTTCCTCATATCAATCCAGTAGTACTCCCTGATATGAAATGATAGTGCAAACAACCGACTGTTAAGTGCTCTTATAATTTCATCTGATCCATCTTCAGTAGTAAGCATCTCACGTGCACAGAGCAATGCCGAATAAAACAATGCCTACAAAAGTAGGTAGATGTTGAAAGAATATAAGCTATGAGAGGATATATTGCCGGGGATGAAAATTTTAAGCAAGTACATCAAAATACTACTTATCAGCCTGAATTTTCAAGAATATCAACATTGACAATTAATCCTAATGAATAAATGAAATATGAAACCACCTGAATTTCAAGGGGGTGGCCGTGAATTCCCATACGACGATCTATCATGCAAGAGCCATCAGTCACCAGCAGAGTTGGAAACATGTCAAAACCATCAGCAAGACATAGCTTCAAAATCATTTTCATTCCAGTCTGAACATCAATCCTTTCTTGTACTGAAAGATCTCCAGTGCATTTTCCATATGCTCGCAACATTATAATCCACCAGAGTCCTGAATAGAAGTCATAGCAAGAAAAATAGAAGTAAGAACCAGCTCAAAACCAGCCCTTACTTCAAAACAACTATTAGATCTCGAGAACTTGTACACCAACCAGAGTCAACTGGAGCAACACGGCCAATTGCTGCCTCACCAAAATCAGGATCTAGTACTTCTTCAGTGGCAGAATCATCGCTATCTAGGGCAATAGTTCGTACTTTAAAGCTGGCAGGCATCAGCCCTTGCCCTGGACTATGGCAATCCATGGTTTTCTCCCAGCTCTGGATGACACAAGCCATTATGATCTCTCGTCAATAAGCCAAAAGGAGTATCAGAAGTGACTAAGCATTTTTGTCACAGATAAATATTCCATAGAAATGTGAATATGAGGTTGAAGACTTGAAGCTCTCCTATCTTCATGGTCACATATACCAAATCAACGAATTATGACATGGATTGCAATATCAGGGCATAGAATCTAGCCATACTATCATCCTCTTAATCTCTCTTGCCCCACTCCTCTTATTTCTGTTTTTTTTAAAAGCAATCATAAGCCACCTTCTTCATGAAGTTAGCACGCACAGTTACAATGAAATGTGTTATTTATGCAAAACCACTTACATATATTATGTTATTTCAAGTACACATGTAAACTTAGCCAAGAGTATGAAACACTTATAAAAAAAATGCTGTGTCTGACACTTGAAGCTGTTTGAGTAACATAGTTCATATATATTCAAAAATAAAGAGGAGCAAGGCAATGCCTGTATAATCTCCCGAATACTTCTCATGATAGTTTTTCAAGAGATTGTAAGAAACTCCACATGAAAGATGAGACAAAACTATTAAGATGAACAACTTAAGAGCTTGTAAACAAAGTACACTATAATGGCTGAATTGCAAACGTATCATACATACCTGCAATTGAAGGGTGTGAAGGATGAAGTTCCGAACAATATCATACTCGCCCTTCAAAAGAAATGCTATTGCAGAAGGCACAAAGTCGCGGATGAAGACCTGGTCATAGTTCAGAATACTAGTGGAGGTTGGATCATTAGCTGCAATCGTTTACTGAATCCGCATTAACCCTCAACGCTTTCTCACTTTCTCACTTTCCCACAGGACTACCACAATAGCAAACAATGGATTCTCTAAGTAGCTCCCACGCCTCATCCTCTAATGAATCCGCATTAATCCTCAACGCTTTCTCACTTTTTGCTGCAGCAGCAGCTAACTTTTCACTGGATATGACTTCATTAACATGTAGATTAACATTAACATCATTCGAATTTGGTTTGTACTCTTCACCCCCACTAGAATACGAGGGTCCATTTAAACTATCTGAACTCAAACAATCAAGCCTCTTAACTCTACTACTTCTCCAAGGAAGAACATAGTTTTCCCTCCGGTAACAACTACCGAATTTCAGGAGATTTCTCTTCCCCCTTGAACCCTCTAACTTTTTAGTACATGTCAAAAAACCTGAGTAGCTCAAGTTGGATTTAAGAACAGAATCAGATTGAAGGATTGGATGCCAAAGAGCAGGCCCAGAAAGATAATGCAGAATTCCTTCTGCAATAGCCATTCCTGATCTTTTTTCACTCAATTTGTACTTCTAATAATACTTATAATAATTTGGGTACCTACCAAAAAAATCCACATCATGAGCTCAACTAGGAAACAACTCAAAACAAAAACTACCTAAACTAAATAGATTAAACAAGGAAATATTCTTCATCACCCAAGTTAAAGAAAGTAAACCCAAGTAAAAAACAATACTGACATTAGTGGATGAAGACTAGATAACTAGTCTCGGGGTCGTATACAAGACTTGGATCAAATTTCGTCTACACGACTTATGTATACCAAAACAAGAGACTTTGTAAAATACACAGAAATCATAACTACTGGCCCATATATTATTATGGAAAATAAGAGATTAAATACTAACCCAGATGCAAAATAATCTGCAAGTTCATCAAATAAGATGACGTATCCCACCAAACCACAAAGCAATTAAGCAAGCATCAAATTCATATAATCACGCGAAAAAGGGGAAAAGTTGTAATCTTTATATACAAAAAATACAAATCTTCCACTATATTTTTATTAAACAGACAATAAATTCATGGGAAAATTTGATTTTAATAAATGAATAACATTAAAATTACCTGAATCTTAATGTTATTCATTTATTAAAATCAAATTTTCAATTCAACCCCACCAAATCAAAATTACCTGAATAATGCCACGACGTCGTTTAACCGTTGAGTTAACGAGATTGTTTATGGGGGTGCAGACCCTACCCAGATTAATGTCACTTTCATACTCTTAGCATCGTATTCATCTAACAAGTTTTTTACGTTCATCAACATATAAGTACATAACTATGTTATGTAAAAAAATACGAAAAAATTATTGAGACAAGTATATAAAATTGCACTACACGATTAATTTCTCTATAATAGTCACTAGACATCAACCTCTCATTCTCTTTCAAAAATAAGAGCTTTGCATTTACTTATGATGTGTATATACAAAGTTAGGTTGAAATTCTTCCCTAATATGCGCACAACAACTTCCGAATCAATGGAAAGTTGGATTTTTCTATGTCCATTATTACCTAAATGTTACTCCCTCATTCGTATAACTCACATTATTGTTACTCATAAGTCGTAGTTGAGTGAGAGGTTACTCATAGGTTAAGAGAGTGAGAGATAGTTCAAGTGGTTAGAGCTTCCGTCCTGGTTCCAATCGATTTTGAAATCGATTCTCATCACCCGCCCTTGTGGCTCTCCATAGTCCATACACCAAAAAAATAAGTCGTAGTTGAGTAGTCATATACTCATATATGACACAATTATTTACTCGAAAGACTAATAGGTCTATGTTCATACTCTCCCCATTACTTGATTATAAAGAGGATATAATGGTATAATCAATTGTAAGAGGTTATTATGTTAGGAAGCTCAACATTTTTTTTCAAGAGATCTTGATCAAGGATGAATCTAGAGCTGACTTTATATTTCCTCTGCCGTCCTAAATAATTGAGCCACAATTGAGTCTAAGTTAAAAGCAAAGGGTATTAGGAACTGTGTGAATTGTTTTCTTTTCTTGATCACTAATTCACTACTGATATCCATTGAATCCATTTAACCTTGTTTTCATGATTATACAAGTAATGCAAATATAGCGTAAATTGGTGTAGTGCGTTGTTCATAATTTGGGAATACATTGTTTAATTACTCCGTATTGCTGATATGTTCTGGTTTTGCTGATTGATTATTCTGTTTTGCCCTTAAATTGCAACCAGGATATGACCATGATAAAATATACGAAGTATTTGTTCATTGATGCTTGAAAGAGTTGAAACAGAGTAAAAAAGTGTCTAGTGTCTACATATATATGTGCCAATCAACAAAAGAAAAGCCACTTATCCACATTTTCGACACTCCAAAAATTGATTTTGGCACTCTAATTCTGATTGTCAACTAACTAGGACTTGCACCGGAAACTAAATGGTTCAAAAAAAGTTCATCTTGGGACGAGGCCGAGGGTATGAGGAAGAGGACTTGCAAAGAGGCAGTAGCTTCATGAAAATTTACAATTGAGCTGACAAAAAGAAAAAAAAAAAAAGATTGAACCAAAACAGTCATCCAGCTGTGGCATGCTGCAGCTTCTCTTCAACTATTAACTAGCAGTATCCATGCAAGCAAGAATATCCTTCTTACTCTTTGCAACACAATGTCGCCTCATATCATAATTCAGTTTGTCGAAGTCCTCCACAATCACGAGATATCCATATAGTGAATCTTCTGCCTTGTCTTCTGGCTTTTGAGAATCTCCCTCATTGCTCCCAATTCCAGCATCTATCTCTTGAAGCTCAGCCCTTCCATGTTTTTTCTGAGAAAAAACATTATGAAGTCTTTCTGCTTCTTGCAAGCCAGAAAGAGTTCCATTGAACTTTGCCAATATAATATTTGGATTTCCAGGTTTTCCATAGCATATTGTGGTCTTTTCTTCACTCAAACCCATATCTGAAGCACATGCCGGAAACATACCACCAAAGACACAAGAGAAGGATCAAGCAAACATAGTTCACCATGGAGTAGATTACAAAATATTGCACGAAGATGTATAAAAATTATAATTAAGAATAAATATGCATAATAGAACAAACCAACTTCATCAGGTCATATTGTCGTCAGGCAACTAACAAAAGGGTAACCAGTCGAGCATTGTGCTTGAGATGGTGTACAAATTAAATCATAGATTCAGCAATAAAACTTGGATTCGTACCACATGAAGAGCCTCACCCAAGCAAAATAATGGCCAGTTTAATTGGAGCTAATATTGGAAGGAAAGATAACAAAAAAGAGGATGGAAGCTAGGAGGAAAAAAGAAATAAAAAGGGAGGGGGGTGGGGTGTTGAGAGATTAAATGCTTACCTCTCCTTTAAAGCCCAAGCTTCTGCATCAGGTAAAGACTGACAAACCCACCGGCCATTAGAAGCAACTGTTGGATCCCATCCCATCAAGATACATAGAGCTCTATGAAACCCTAGGTGTGCTGCTCTAAACCCAACCTTAACAGATGTAAATGCATGCGCTGCAACATCTTTTGTTTGAATAAACTCTTTAGAGCTGTTGAAAAACGGCACATAACACCAGTAAGTTAACTTGAACAGTTAGTAGCATCCAGGTAATCTGAGTCCAGCTTTTGTTCAAATAAACATATTTAGCACCAGCACCTTAAAAACTTATTCTTGATAATACTACAAGGCTTGCAACAACTACTAAACCCAAAATTGGCAGCATAAATAAAATAAAACAAAAAGACAAATTTACCCCACTATGGACAAAGAAACAAGGGAGATAATAGAAGTAACAAGCCCACACAAAGACAAGAGAAGGAAACTAATTTAAGAATAACACAAATAATGCTCAAAAGGGGACTGTCAAACAGCAATTGCAAAAGAATGATTCAAAATAAGGATTCTAAGCAGGTTTCATATTTTAGAAAACTTAATGGACATAAGAATATAAGATATATGTTAAGATAAGCAATGTTTGCACGTTGTCCAGCCCTCCTAAGATATAAATAGATAAATAAGGAGGAAAGAAAGATCCTCGGTCTCAGGGTTCAGTTTACTGCTTAACATAGGTTTTTTTGCCTGTAATGGCATCTAGCTCTCAGTATCAATCATCAAAAGCTACCCTTATTTTTATAATGATAAAGCTTCAAAATACCAGGCGTCTTAGGACCTAAGATGTTTATTTACAATGCATTAAATCATACTGAATATTTAATCGCCAAAAACAACTGTATTAATCACACAATTCACTTAGTTGCAAGGTTGAGGAATATTAAGACTGATTAGCAATAGGGCTCCTATTTAAAGAGAATCAAATCAATGTCAAGACAGACCTGGAACATATGACGCACTTCAATGTGCCAGCTTTTCCTTGCTCCTTGAACTTTTTCTGTCGACCTAGGTTTGTATTCAAATAAAGCATGCATTTTAAACACCAATGGTCCACCTGACGCTTAAGTTCTTCAGAGTCTTCTGGAGGATCTTTCTCCATGGGTTTCACCTTGAGTATTGAATGGTCTGGATCAGCTTCTTGTGGAGGACCTGCCTCTTTTGTACTCCCAGAGTTTTTAGCAGCTAGCTTCTGCTGAGACTCCAAGTCAAGTCTAGAATGTGAAACTTGAGAATCAGATGGAGAAACATCCATAAAAGATGGTCGCTTGAGCCTCTTTCTAGTGCTGTTGCATTTTTCTTTGCCATGAGGTTGTGAATCAATGTGGTTAACATTCAGAGAAGGCTTGACAGTGCTTTTAACATTTCCCTTCAAAAATTTTGAGGCTTTAGGTCCATAACAACGAGGTATAAAATGAGGGTACTTAAGCCGGTTTTTTATATCATTGCTGTCAGTTTCACCAGGTTTGCTTAAACGGCTTTGCAATTTCTTAGACAAACCACCAAATGGCTGTTTAGATTCACTTTTAGGCTTTCTTGCAGTTTCATTTGAATGAAAATAATGACCTGAACTCCTATTTGAGTGACCTAACTCATTATCAAGCTCAGCAGTTAGAAGCCTATTATCATAGCTCAAAGCACCTCTACCACCCAAGGTAGAAGTTCTGTGCTTAGGCCCACTCATCTTTCCAACTAACCCACGCTTTCTTTTAGAAATTTTCTTGGACTGGTCATGCAAATCAATCTCTCTTGACCTCAATATCTGCTCTGGATCTTCATCAACAATTAGAGTTCCTTCCTCTAGCGTTGAATAGTTCCTTGTTTGGTCTTCATATGATACACCATACGCATCAATTTCATATGGATACTCCTCTTCATGAGGTGTTGTTTCATAATTAGCCCGTGTTTGATGTTCACGATAGCTATTCGTTGGTTTCAATTCAACCCCACCATATTCTATCTCATGGGCAGTCATTCTAAAGCCATTGACATCCGTGATAGGTGCCTCTTGCAGTGTGTGATCAGAACTATGTCGTCTATCATCTTTATGTCTGGGCAAGGCAGGATTTAAAGTGTCATTTCCAAATGTTTCTCCATAATTATTGTAATCTTGGACATTCTCATATTTGTCATAGGCATCTTCTGATAAAGCTCTTCTATAACTCTTTCCAGAACTTTGACTCTCTGAATGCATGCACTCAGCATGCCTGCCCGTGTTTGAATTATGCCCTGCTCTTAGATAAACACCATCATTATTTGAAATAGATAAAGCATTTGTACCAGCTTTAGAGTATAATATTCCGTGGGAATCATAGCAACTTGAAGATGGATTATTCCCACTAGTTCCAAGCCCATCAGCAGGATGATGGAAAACTACTTGGCGTGGAACTTCCAAATTTGAAAAGATAATTCCTTGCGATGGGGTATGTTGACCACTAGACTGTGAACGTGGAGTCAAACTACAAGAGCTATCCTCACCCTGAAACCTATTATAATTTCCCTCCCCGTAAGATTTCACTAACGAAAATTCCCTATCCATACGCTGAGAATAGTTCCTTGCCAAAAACCTCCCACCATCTTCAGCTGGATGACTAGTCATCACACTCCTTGTGCATCTATGATATTCAGCATCTTCAACTGAAAGCCCAGTCTCTTTCCTAGAGCTTATCATATTCCTGTTGTTTCCATTATAATCAGCATTTTCAATCTGAAGACCAGTCAAATTCCTAGTGTGTCCATTATAATCAGCATCTTCAATCCGAAAACCAGTCACATTCCTATTCTGTCTATGATACTCAGCACCTTCATTCGGAAGTTCAGTCACAACATTCCTAATACTTCCATGATATTCCAGATCCTCAACCAAAACACGTGCCACATTCCTAGTACGTCCACGGTATTCAGCATTACGAGCATTATATTCATTAGTTGGTAAATTCCTAATCACCTCGCCTTCCACAATTATCATTTCCCTACCATTATTGGCATGCCCACTATCTAGATAACCCCTTTCCATGCCATCAACCATAGAATTCCCTGATTCTCTCATCAAATTCTTCCACTGAAACTTCGAAGCCGTATCACCATCCCTAATTGGAATATCCTGATCATTAAACCGCGAAAATGTCCGCAATTGTCTATCACCATTTCGGCTCATTCTAACCAAGCCAACCCCTCTCTCTTCAACAACACCATCCCTAATTGGAACATCCTGATCATTAAACCGCGAAAATGTCTGCAATTGTTCATCACCATTTCGGCTCATTCTAACCAAGCCAACTCCTCTCTCTTCAGCAGCACCATCCCTAATTGGAATATCATGATCATTAAACCGCGAAAATGTCTGCAATTGTTCATCACCATTTCGGCTCATTCTAACCAAGCCAACCCCTCTCTCTTCAGCAGCACCATCCCTAATTGGAACATCCTGATCATTAAACCGCGAAAATGTCCGCAATTGTTCATCACCATTTCGGCTCATTCTAACCAAACCAAACCCTCTATCTTCAGCAGACCAATGTCGACTACTACCGCGTTCTCTTTCCCCAGTTCTCTCTCCATGATAATCCATTTCTCTTCTACCATCATCATCTTGTCTATCTACCATTCTTCTTCCTTCCCTCGTCATTTTACCACAAAAACTTAAACCCAGAAATTCCAACTTTATTTAAACCTAATTTCCTCAAGTAACAGCGATTAACACAAACAGCATGCATCTACGCTAAATCATAGCAGTTCTTCGCAAAAACAAAGCGAAAACTCAGAATATATTCAGACATTTAAAACGAAAACCATTGCGCAGTTTAAAAGCCTAATAAAATCAAAAAATCGAAAACAAGAACAGAAATTGCGAGATTAAAGCAAAAGAGGAGAAATTTCTTTAATTTTTGCGAAGAACACTTGAGATAAAGCAATGAACAAACCCTAAGACAAAATTCTTCTGGGCGGGAAAACAAGAAATGTCGAAAATTTACCTAGAAAACGACGGGAAATCAGAAAACGAAGTTGTGAATTGAGGAGAAGGAATCAATCCAATGAAACAGTATGCAAATTTGGGGAATTTTGCAGAAGAAGAAATTCATGCGAGGTTAAGTTAATTGGGGTTTTAGGGAAGTTTCTGGAAATTCTGTAGAACAGAGGAGAGAGAAAATAGGAAGATGAGTGTTGCATTTTTATAATTTTCGCTGGGATTCTTCTACTTTTTTCATGGTTGCTAAATGCAACCCTATTTTACTTCAACACAACCCTCCTAAATACCCATAATACCCCTTTAACTTTTTTTTCCCAAATACTATGTCAGTTAGATATCCAGACGTTCGTTTTCTAGTGAATCCATTAACTCAACTCTTCTTCTTACTCTTTTTATTTCAGAAATTCAATCTCACTTTGCTCTTTTTTTAAAAAAATAATTCTAAACCAGTTAGAATTTCTTGACCATCTTTAAATTTTTGAGTTATACACTTCTCTTCATCTTGCTATATTTTCCCCCAAAATCTCTACATTGAAGTTGATAGGAATTCACAATGATAATTCGAATATAGTAGTACATTGCAATTTTATCGAGGAATTTAACAAAGAAAAGGCAAATTTAGAAACAGATTTGAAAATTAGAATTTATAAATTGAGGTATTTCATATAGCTGGGCTGAAGCATATGGGTAATTTTCATATAGCTGGGCGAAATTAGATTGTTTTACTTCATGTAACTTGACTGAAATATGATCTATTGTTTCGCTTTATACAAATTCTTAAATGGATCTGGTTCACACTAATTTATTGTGGACCACTAACATTAGAGAAAGTAGGGTTGTTTTATTAATAAAAAAAAAAGGGTCACTATAATTAAAAAAAAGGTCACTATATTGAAATAAAAATTTATTTTGGTAATATATATGCCTAAGTGGTTATTTTTGTAATGAAATATTTTAATATACTGATCAATATGAATAATAAAGGCCACTATGTTAAAAATTAGGGTAATAGCGTCATATTTCAAGTTCACAATATTATTAAACGTTGTATTAGTTTTAATAAAGGTTACTAGGTTAAAAATAAGGTTACTATGTTAAAAATAATGGTCACTATGTTCAATATAATGTCAGTTGCGTGTGTATGGACCTCGGGTCCACAATAATATTATTGTGGACCAGGTCCACGCAAGTCTTTTTTGTTCTCTTTATTGGATTGAAGTCTTTCATGTTGTTTCATTTATTGGATATTTGGATTGATGCCTGCTATTTAGTTTACATGACAATCCCGCAAATTTGTTTCGCGTTTCATTTCTTTAGTTGTTTTGATGAGTACTGAGCATGGATTACATGAACCTTTGAAGAGGCAAGAGGAGGTCCTTGCTTTAATAATTACATGGACGGACAAGAGTACATGTAGATTTACTCATATTCAAGTTGAGTTTGGTAAAAAAAATCATCCGTTTCAATTTGGAAGTGTTTAGAATATTGGTTGTATTTTTGAAAAGTGGGAGGAAAAAAAAAAGTAAGAGTGGGAGGTTTTTTTTTTTTTCTTTAAACCTTTACAAATGATGGAAACAAGGGCTGCGTTAAGAAAAGTGAGGTTGCGTTTAGCAATGCCCACTTTTTTTATTTTTTGGACAGAGGTTTTGGTATCTATGATATTTATTGTCTTTTACTTCCTCCGTTCTTTTTTATTTGACCCGCTTTTAATAAGTAATATCATAATATATAACTTTTATAATTTTTACTTATTAGAGGGATTTATAGTTATAGATTTTCACCTATTATAGTGATAAATGAAACAAGTCAAGTAAAAAAACATAGGAAGTATTTATTTAGGAGTACTGTTTATTTATTTATTTATTTATTTTGAATGGGCCTCTTTTAGTCTTTTGTGTTATTCTAGAGATATTTGATAATGTTTTGGAGCATAGACAATTTTGGGCTACGCTAGTACACTTAAAACATTCAAGGTTTGCACCATATATTTAAATTTTTGAATAGGTAAGAAAAAAATACTCAGAGTATATTATGAGTAAATTCTTCTCAAGAAAGGAATTTTGTAATATATTTCGTAATGTATTAGAAGAAAGAATGGTAAATACAAACATTTATATTCATACTGCCAAATACTAAATGGCCTACATTAATTATCTAATCTGTTGTCCGATTTGACTCTCGATAGATGCAATAATATTTCAATTGTAAAAATGAGTGGTGAGAGAACTAGTGTCTTTGTAATATGCATGCAATTAATTTTTTTTACAAAAATTCAGTTTGTTTATAGTAGAGTAAGAACATTTTAAATACATAATATTATAGGTGAACATCAAATTTTGGAAGAGTCGCTTATAAATAGAGAATAACTAATTTACTAATAAAGATCACATCTACTATAGGAGGGTTTACATAGGCAAAGTTTTAATAAAAATTTACATTTTTATTTTTTGTCAATCACAAGGATTATTTTACACTTTCTTATAGTTGATTATAGTAATTCATATTCATAATTGGAACATATTATATTTAATATATTCAATTTTCAATTTGATACAAAGTAGTTTGAAAAAGGCTATAAAGCCCTCAACATCCAAATAGTATAGAAGAACATATGTAATCTTACTTAATATGTATTAACATTGCTTAATTCGTCAAGAATAAGGCGTAAAAAAAGAAAAAAAAATTCATAAAAGGTGTTGCAAATTGGATTATATGTTAGGATTTGACCGTCTAACGAATTTTAATAATTTCCTATGATATATTGGTAGATTATTTAGAACTAGTATGATATGGTTTCACCCAAGACTTTTGTTAGTGGAAGAACAACAAAAGAACAATGAAATTTGTTTTAGACCCAAGTATGAAGTATTTGTTAAAATAACTTATTCTTATCATTTTGTTGGAAGAAAGGTTTAGTGTCATACTTGGTATACTTGTTGCAAACTTAATTCATTGTACCAAATGAGAAACAAAGAACAAAAAATATTCTTTGGCAGAGGGAGGTAAGTTAATAGTAACTTGTAAGGAAACCATTGGCATACATATATGCAAAGCTAATAATATTAATATCACTCGGCCATATCTCATCCCTTTTCCTTATTTTTCATTGTCATGATATCAACTTTATGAACATGCACAAGTTTGCTAACATTTACAATGAAGTTTTGCTTGATAAATCTACGAAAAGTTGTTACTTTCTAGCTCCAATTCTTAAGGCACCCTCCCATACTGTGAATACTGATAGTTGTTAAATTCAATGAATAAACTAGATACGGAGTATATGATTCGATGCCATACATCAACGTTTGTAGTTTGATAGAGTTGTAGTAATTCCTTGTAAGTGTAGTTTCATCCTTGTTAAGTTTGCTTTCTGAACTTCTCATTGCTTAATTGGTTTTTATACGAATCTTGAGCTTGTTTTTACATGAACATTTCTTACCATAATCTAAATTGTTAAAAAAAAAGGTGAAGTGAATATTGTTTTTTATTTATAGGCCAAGTTTAGCTAGAGATGATTGGTATCAACATAATTTACTTACAGCATCCTTACTTTACATACACCTTTTTAAAATTTATTTTTTCAATACTACGAGTACTATTACATGTTTTCGAAATGTGAAGCACAAATTGCATAAAAATAGATATAAATATAGATCTAGTGTGCCAAGAAATAAGCCTGAGGCAAATGCAAAGCCAGCAATAGCAAGATTAGCAACCAAAACAAAAATTCAGAAAAGTTCCAAAAAGGCAGAGACAGTTACTCTTTGATTCTAACAAGTATCAGAGGCAATTACCCAAATTAGTATGTTTAGGGGAAAAAAAAAAATTACTGTAAAAACAAAGTACAAGTATTTGAAGTAGTTGTTAACTCCAAAACAAATATGTCAAGTGCTAACCTTTACACAATAGCTGCTGATTGACAAAGATGGGACTTAAGGGCAAACATTGACACACCAGGCTATATTAAACTTGGCCAAAGAATGTGAAGTGGCATAACATAATATGAATTGACGAACAAAGAAACTTAGCAACGACAAAATGATAAAATGATTAATCACACTGAAGATCATGGATATCAGACTGCCAACAAGGCGAGTTTGCCAAATACTATAGGGCTTTAAATACATAGTTGACAAACTAATGGATCAACTTGAAGTAAATGATCAACACAACTACAAGGACCAGTACTGCGATGATAGTACCAATAATCCATTTGTTCCGGTTCATTCTCCTTGACATTGCAGTCAGAATTTTCTTGCTTCTGCCAACATTCTCGTCAACCCCATGAAGCTGGGTACAATAATTAGCATAAATTTGATTAGAAAACGGGCTTGACAAAAAGCTCAAAATGTATGCAAATACTGAAGATTAAATTCAATGTTTAAGGGTTTCCAAGGGAAAAAAAAAAGATACATGTCACACAAAAGGAAGCACTGCTTACTGTATTATGAGCATGCAAAAGTGACTGGCGTTGCGAATGCAAATCTTCTAGTATAGAAACCCCAATAGCTTCAGTTTCCTGCATGGTCATTCTGCTCTGCCTGACTCTGTCAGTGGACTGATTCAATCTCTCTGTTGACATCAATAGCCGCCCTCTTTGATCAGCAGAAGCCTGAACCGCGTATAAACAAACACAAAAAATATGAAATGATCAGCAAGATTCATATAAGTAGTCATGTTTAAAAATATACTACGTACTTTATATTTTACAAACAATTCACAAGTTTCTCTTCAATTTTTGGATGAAGAATATACTTCCTCCGCTTTTTTTAGTTGCAACACTTTTATTTTCACAATCTCCTAGGAAATTTTGGAAGAGGAGAGAGATAGAGAGAAAAATAAGAGGGACCCATGTGGGTAGGAGAGGAGAGAGAGAAAGAAATGTCAAAAAATGGAAAGTGTTGCAAGTAATTAACAATTTTCCAAAATAGGAAAGTGTTGCAACTAAAAAGAAACGGAGGAAGTATAATAAGTCAACTAATTGACTAGAGTTGTTCGCCATACAGATAATGAGATAGGTCATAATAAACAAAATATACAACACTAACCATCAGTGCATCAGCCATGCCCGATTCCAGTAACGCATCTCGGGCGGCTTGACTGTCTGTAGAAGAAAGTCTTTTTGATCTCAGATTTCAGGTTGCTTAGGTCATTTTTATACTCTCTAAGCTTGGTAAGTACCATAGCTTTCACATTCGGCTGCAATGCTCTTGCCTCCAGGTCCATTTTCCGGATCTGGACATGTTCAAAGAAGAAACATATTTGTAACCACAACTTGCAAAGGGTTGACTTAAGATTAATGTTGATCAAGAAGAATTGCAACAGAAAAGATCTTATACAATACCAGTGCTTCTGCTTCTTCCAACCCACTTTTGATTTCAGAGACTTTCTGTTTCTTCTGTTCTGCAAAGCAGCACTGGATAAATCAGACAAAAAAATGGCAATAGCCACACCAACGAATGATGATTCAATTAAAATATTATGATTAGTGAAGAGAAGTGCCATACAACATCTTGAGGAATGTAAAAGTTCGTTTTAATTAATGCAAAGCAGTATATATTTCTGTCTTAGTAATTTAGTATGCAGACTTGCAGAGTTTTCCAGGTTGTGAAGCTCCAGCCTCCAACTATAATCTCATCAGCCAAAGTAAAATCAAAATCTGTCTAGTAGAGAGTGCTATCAAGTTGCCAAATGAGGAAAACAGACATTGCAGAAAAACACTGGATATCTTTCAATAAGAAAATAACAGCAAAATCACCCATTCGACTGGATCTTATGGAGCCCGTTCATTCATCACATGATTCAGGGTTGATCATAGAATAGATTTCATTAGATGCTGCACCTTAAGATGTCTATATAATATTTATCTTGACAGATTTAGCAGGATTAAAAGATAAAATTCTGTCCTCGAATTAAAAGTGTCAAAATAATGCATCTTAATAAACTGTACTTTATTCCCCATGAAACAAAGTTGACCAATGACCTTCCAATCATCCAACTACCCCAACAGAAACAAAATCTTGATATTTGTTGTTGCTGGGGTAAGCTTGCAGATGGGCTTCCCCTGCTTAACCGACCCACAACCCTGCAACACTGAGAAATACGTATCTTCTAAAGTTGTATTTTACATCATTATAAACTCCAAGCTCTCTATATTAGAATTAAATGTGCTCCCATCACTCAGCAGTCCCAGTAAGAAATATACGACAAGGATTAATGATTGTAAAACAGAAAACATAGCTCTTTTCTCAAATAAACACCATAAAGATTCCCTTGCTTTGTAAGTAAAACCAATGAAACTTGCTTCTTCAAAAGTTTATGTTACCAGATAAACAGGTTGGTCAAGTCTTATTGATACGATCAAGATAGATCCCTAAGCGCAAGTTTGGAGGATTTTGAAGCGCACAAGCAACAAGGAAAAGGGTTTATAATTCGCTCTAGAACCCTTATAAATCAAGCATAAAGACTCAGCACAATAATCAAAATTCAAGTCTCTCTCATGTAATACAATTAACCCTTAAAATGGGAAGCTCAATTGAACCCTGTAGAAAATCTCTACAACAATTGAAATATTAGAACTCTTAAAGAAATAATTAAAATATTATCAATACCAAAACTTATCTGAAGCTAATCAAATACTAACTAGATTGGGAAATTGGACATGCTGGCTTGGGCAAACTGTTGCTCCATTTCTCAGAACCCAAAAACAACTTTAAATCACTAAGTATATCCATTACAGCTTTGATTTACAAGATAAGCCACACCAAGATATTAAAAATCTCATTAAGATTATGTGATTTTGAGTAAGACCCTTTGCTCCCACATCACCTATAGGGAGATCCTACCAACATCTACCTCTTAT
>NW_018743976.1:0-20288 GCF_001683475.1 Chenopodium quinoa
GTATGACTTGGGTTTTCTTGATTTCAATTGTTTGCTTGAATGTGTTAATCTTTCACTAGGTTGTTCATGCTACATTTTGATTGAGAAATTCTTGAGTTGGATGGAATTTTGTGACTATTACTCATTTGTTCTCGGTTTGATTTCGATGAGTTTTGAGTGGATTTCATGAATTTTAGGGGACATCATGCCCAATTTCGCCTAGGTTTTCTTAGGATTTGCATTCGATTGCCATAGGATTTTTAGCTCATGCTTTGGTTTATAAGTGTCCATTAATGCCTTGAATTGTATTGTTGCTACCGTCTACATCTATTTCACAACTCATGGCTTTTACTCTCATTGCACACACTTTTTATCTCGGCGAGCTTCTTGTGCCTCCTTTTTGCTTGAATCTTCCTAATGTTAATTCTTGGCGATTTTTGTAGATTCACAATGCATCTTTTTGGCAAAAGCAAGTCCAAGAGGAAGAGGACGGGTGAATCTTCATCGTCCAATTTTCCACCTCCCCGCATCTATGATCATGGCATCATCGCTCCAAACAAACACTTTTGGGATGTCTATAAAACCCTCATAGACCGTCCCATACAATCTACAAGGTTCTTCTGCGGGAACACCTTAAGAAAGCTTGGAATCATGGATGAAGTAGTCCGGCTCGCACAAAACTTTGGTTGGGGCGAGTTCATTGACCTCCACGCTCACACCTATGAGCGCGTCACATTGGAGTTCCTTGCTTCCCTCTGCAAGGAATTCATTGAAGAAGATGATGAAGGGAATGAATCTCAAATTATTCTTCACTTTCGTATGTTCAACGAAGACCATTCCCTAACCGAGAGTGAGCTCAATGAGATCTTCCATTGGCAAGCAACCGGGATGCATCGACCTTCCGATATGACCTCAATGTGTCGCATTCCCTATAATGAACAAGAATGGTGGCAGAGCATCTCCACCAAGCCCGTCTTTCGCACTAACACCGCAAAGGTCAACAACATCATCCATATTGCTTTGAGATACTTTGCCCGGCTCCTTCAGTATGTCGTATTCTTCAAGGCAAACCTTGGCTCTATGGTGAAAGATGAGGTAGCTTGCCTTTACTTGGCCGACAATCCTCAGCGTTTAAAGTTCAAATGCTCCACCACTTTTATCTCGAGATTGTTGGACACTCGAGATGGGCGGCTTGGTGATGAGATACACATGGGGGGCATGATCACCCTCAGTGCCCTTTCTTTGAATGGTGGAGCTTACAAGGACTAAATTGATTTGCTCCCCCATGTGCTCCAAAACAAAGAAGAAGAGGCCGTCGGCTACCCTCCTTATGCTCTTTCTATTGTTGCTCTCCGCAACCAACGCTTCATCAACTACACCACCCAGAATCGCAAATTTATCCTCTTGGTTGATAATGGAGAAGAATGGTGTGTCCTCCCGGATCCTCCTCACCACTTCGGTAGACCCTTCCAACCCGCTAAGGTGGAAGATTGCCACGAAAATTCATCCCCGATGAATTAAGGAAAAAATCAAGTCCGCGGTGCAATCCCTCACCCTCAAACCGGTCTACCAAGTGGAAGCATCCCTTTCCCCCCCCTAGTGGGGGAGGTGAGACATCTTCTTCTTCTTCCTCTTCTCCTTTTGATATGAGTGCCCTACGTAGTACCCTCGATGGTATTCGTTTATGATAATCAGGCTTCTATTAAACAATGGGGGTACTACGCAAGGATGAACTGTGATAGTCTTGTGCAAGCGGGCATTCAAACGCCCTATGTTAACTATCCCTATCACCCCGCCTCAAAAGGGTCCAGTTCCACATTGGGACCCCTATGACCCTAACAACCCCTCCCCAAACACCTATGCTTATTGGGAAGGTCCTATCGACCCATCCCAACGTGTTGGTAACCCGACCATACAACCCTTATCGGCCGGTGGGGTGTGACTACGCCTATGATCCGACAAGTCCATCAACTCCGAATCCTTTTGATGGTGGTTGGGGTACACAAGGGTGGCCCGATGAGCACTTTAACCAACCTTTCCATCCATTCATGGATCGCCCCGGTGTTTGATTTCATGAACCCTCCTAAGGAACGGGAGGATAGAAACCCCCAATGAGGGTTCTCTCCTTCCCTTTTCCCCCCAGACTTTCATGCCTATTCCTTTTGCTCGAGACGTGCAAAAGACTAGCGTGGGGGAGGATGTTCCTTTTGGTTGAAGTGTACATAGGAGGGTAGTGTGGTAGGATGGTAGCTTGTGCATATGGAGAACCATCAGGGATAATGAATTTATTGTAGTTAGAGATGATTTTTGGTTGGTAATATTCTTATGATGATGATGTTATGAAGCTTCATTTCAAAAAAAAAAAAAAAAAAAAAATATTATTGAAGTTGTTTTTCCCTCTTCTCTCTTGATCCCATAATCCAAATCCCAAAATCCAAATCCTTTAATCCAAATTTTGTAGATAGCTTTTTCTCAATCATTTTCTTTTGTTTATAATTCTAGTCTTTTCCTTTTGTTCACTAACTTTTCTTTGTATAGTTGTAGTGTTTCTTTTCTTTTGGCTCAATTTCCTTGTAGCTTGAAAACGGAAGCACAAAATGATGGAATAAGGAGCAACTCAAGCTCCGGAAACCTTGGTGAGATCGCAATTTTGCCTTGTGTTCTATTTCAAGGCAGCATTTGGTGAGATCTTTCCCTACTTTCCTTTATTTTTCTTTGTGTGCATAGTTAGTTTAGACTAGAATGGAGTTGATTGTTCGAGGTTGTTTGCATTTGATTCCACGGAATCTGGTGATCGTTGGTATTGATGTCGAACGATCTTTGTTTGTCGATTGAGAATTATATGTTTACTAGCCTCTTATCTCTCTTGTACTCCTTGCATTAAAAAAAATAAAAAAAAAATTCGAAAAATGTGAAAAAATGAAAAAGATTTTCCTTTTTATTCATGGAAAACCACGAAAAGCTTAGTTGTTTCATTTTCATTTCGAGCATAATAATGTTGACTCGTGTGTTTGAATGCTTTGCTTTTGAGTGTTATAAGTTTGCATGCTTCAGGATTGCCATTGGTTGACTCTGGGACATGTTCATGCTAAGGTAGTTGTTCTAGAACTCGTTAGGCCCATCGAACCCAAATTCACTTGTTTGTGGTAAGAAGGTGTTGCTCTCATTAGGGGATTTGAAGCCCTAGAGATGGTTTTTGTAACCCGATGTGAGCTTTATTGTTCAAGCCTCCAACATTACTTGTATGAGCGGCGTAGGATCCTCACCAAGGCATGCTTAGATCTAGAACTTGGCGTCTGGCTCCCGAGATCGAGACCGAACTAACCTAAGAATGACAAAGGCATTCTTCATTCGGTGACTATTTTTGTTTTCTAGTATTAGTTTTTTTTTTTTATCTTTTGTATTTTTGGGTTGCATTTGCCCTTACCATGTTGAGTCTTCCCCTCCTTGATTATAGCACATTGCAAGCCCATGGCCCTTTTGTTTTACTTTCACCCTTAGAATCGTGAAGCTCAAGCCATGAGGGCTTATTGTAGTTTTGATTTGAAATTTGGAAGGGAATGGTTCTACTTGGAAAGTGAAGCAGTTTTTTTTGTGAATATGTGTTCAAGAAAAGCAAATGTAAATCATAGAAAAAGCCTTTGAAGCTAAAAAAAATAAAAAAAATAAAAAAAAAATAAAAAAAAATAAAAAAAAACAGAGAGAATGTGATAAACGAAGAGTTGATGAATGAAGATGTAAGAGGAAAGAGAAAGCTCAAAAGTGTTTGGCATTATAGTTCAAGATTGTGGCAACGTAGTTTGAAAATTGGTTGATGATTGATTTTGAAAAAGAGGCTTGATCACCCTTTGCTTCACGGTTAGGCTAAGCACCAATTTCTAAATTCCTCCACACCCTTACCCCTAGTCAACGTTACAACCCTTTCAATGCCCTGTTGACCTAGGTTGGTTGAGTCACTAGTCGGTGGAGGGAGCTGGAACTCAAGCATATGGAGAAGGCATGACTTGGTGAGATGTCGGGTTTCCTCTATTTTGCAGTGTTTTATCTTTGTTCCGGATCCTTCGAGGAGTCACTTGATTCTATCTCCAAGGGTGGATTTGAATCTAGATGAGGGAACGCTGTAAGATTGTATGGAATGCGGGGGGAGTGGTGCATGTTTGAGTTCTCTATGCTTAGCATGACTTATCCTTCAATCAACTTTCGGCATCCCCTTGCATGCTCACTTCTACTACTCAGAAAGTTTGACTCTCATTCATGTTTGTTATCTCCAAAAGCTCGACTAGGCTATGATTTGTGTTGGATTTGTTGTTTCTCTTTCCCTTGTTTTTGGTTTGTCTTGAACACAATTTTGTAAGAGTTGTGGGGTATGCTCTTTGGAAACCCTCACGAGATCACAACTCGTCCTCATCGGCGACCTTGGGGTTTAAATGGCTTGTTGCTTTTGCTAAAAGCAATTTTGGTTTTTCTTTTGTTCCTTGCATGTTTGAATAACTAATTCTTTCTCCCTTGTTCATTTTCCTTTGCTTTGCTCGAGGGCGAGCAAAGGCTTAGCGTGGGGGAGTTTGATGAGTGACATTTATGTCACTCTTAGGGATAGCATTTATGTCTTTTTCCTCTTATTTTTCTTAGTTTTTTCCACCTCATTTATCCTCTTATGGCTTTTTTATGTATTGATGAAAAGTAATGCTTATTTGCGCTTATTTTGATAATCTTTATGCATTATTTTATCATCCCCATGCTCTCGTGAACTTTGGTATCTTCTGCAGGTTCCATGACGGTCCTATGCACGGTGGGAGGCCCCTTGGCCAAGTATGGAAGCCATGGACAAAGGCAAGAGGAGCAAAAGGGAAGGAAAGGAAACAAGAAAAGGAAGTGCAAGAGGAGGTGTGGCCGAACCTCTGAAAGGTCCGGTCGAACCTAGGTGTGGTCAAACTTTTGAAAAGTTTGACCAAACCTCCTGGGTGCAGTGAAGGCAGTGTCAAACCAGTTTTCAGCAATTTTGCAGGAGAGGTCGAACCTCAAAAAGTTCGACCAAACAAGGATCAGGGAGGTTCGACCGAACCTACACAGAGTTTGACCGAACCTACCCTGAGTCCGACCGAACCTACCCAGAGTTCGGTCAGACCTTTTCCCGATCTCAGCCAATTTTGTACGGACTATTTAAGGTCCTTTTGAGATCGTTTTTCGGGGGGAGAGAAGAAAAACAGTAGAATAGTTTTCAGCAAAAATGATACTCTCTCTTAGTTAGCAACTTCATTAAATAAGTTGATTTAGTTTTAAAAACTCTCAAATCTAATCATTGTAGAAGCAAATTTCAAGATTTATCTCAAGAATTTCAGCAATTATCCAACATTTTTGAAGCTTCAATAGTAACTTCTTTCATTTGTCCTTCATTATTTTCTGATTTTATTTTTTGTTTTGTAAGCCACTTGATTTTCTCTCAATCTTGATATATTGTTGTTGCATGTTAGCTTTGTCCATAGATAATCACTTGTTTTTCCAAATCTTAGAATCGCTTATAATCCAAACTTGGAATTTGCATGTACTCACAATGAATTGTGACTAGTCCTCTTGGCTAGGGGTTGGGTGAAACTCAACCTATTGGTGATTATGTGAGTTTGGGAGTGATTTTGATGATGGATTGCGACTAAACTTGATTATATGGGATTGCTTGTTAGTTCTTCATGATAGGAGTAATTAACCTAGATTATTGAACTTGATGGCATGAAATGTTTGGTTCGACATGGAAATGTGAGTTGAATGTTTCATTACCTATTGCAATATGATTATGTATCTTTTGTAGCTAAGTTAATGAGGGATCTAAGCTTAGTAATCTGAGTTGTTTTCATATCGTTTGATGTTGATCTTACATGTGGTCTTTGCTATTCCATTACCCTCATTCCTCCCTATTTGCCTAATTGTTATTGGTTGAGTGAATCCCATTCCCCTAGTGTTTTAATCCCTTGAATTCAACCTTTAGTTGTAGTTTGTTAGTTAATCACCACTTATACCTTGATTTCGATTTAGCTTGAGCATTAAGATTATTTAGCATTTGATTCCCGTTCTCCGTGGACCGAACCTTTGCTTGCCATTGTACTTGTTTGAGTGAGGTGTTTGCTATAAATGTGTTTGAATGAGCCTAAATTGTGCGACCGATTTAGCGCTCGTCAGTCTCCTTTCCCAGAGCAATATGCACTTTAAGTGCATCATAGCCCGAGTGGAGTGAATTAAGCAAGATATGCCCCGCCATCTCATCTTCCAATGGGATTCCGAGAAGATGCATGTGCTTGAAGAGCCTAGTCATACCAAGCACATGAGGTCGGAGGGGCATCCCGGGTCTCAATTTTGCATTGTAGACCTTGGTCCAAAGTCGTCGCCTTTCCTTAGCAAGACACCTAACATTTGGTGGCTTAGTCCTCATGTTTAAAAGTGACCTGGTCAAGTCAAACACGAGTCCATCAAAGTTGCCATTGTCACTCTTGGTGACTCTTACATTGACAACGTCCTCAAGTGCTTTGAGGAACATGTCCGGAAGGTAGGAGGAAAGAGTTTCCTTCCAGTCTTCCGGGATGGAATTTGCCATGAGCCGTGAGACCCTTTTGCAATTGGAAGACCATTCTTCATGAGCCTCGTCGGTCATGATCCCTTTAGCAAAGAAGCTTGGAATGGGAGTATCAAGAGTATAATCCAAGGAACAATTCCGGAGAGTTCTCCTGAGTTCCTCTTCCCATTCCATAAAGTTGACTAAGTTTAAAGGAAAGGCCAACTTTTCGGGGAGTTCCAGGCACATATGGTTGTTGTTCGAGTTACTTGTAGACATGATTTCTACAATTTATTCACACTTATTGAACATTTTATCAACGCATTTTAAGATTGTCCCTTATGGGCGAGAATAAAATGATTCCGAGATCCCAAAGATCAAGAAATTGATAAGCATGCTTTGGCTTGTCTTAACCATTAAATATATTAAGGTAAGCAATCCAATTGCTAATAGCTCCAAGCTACTCTCGGTTTTATAAAATGTCGCATCTAATGCATACTTGACATTTTATCTCTTTTGCCACGACATCTAAGGACTCCTTACTGATATCGTTGAGCTTAACCAAGACAACTTGTATACCTAGTATACCTTACGTTCCTAGGGAAGTAGTGATGCCTCGCTTTGGCGTAATCCATCACGTACGCGCATTAATTCAGTAAGTGTTGTTCTTGGAATGGAAAATTTTAGCTCAATATTATTAAGGGACCTAGGGTTTCTATGTTGGTTGATTTAAGTGAACTTAACTAATCATCGCAACATCATAGAAATCCTAGACATGCATCTAGCAAAACATATATAATAACAATATATAAGGCATAAAATAGATGCATTTGGCAACTAGCATGACCCCTTGAAATCTTCAATTTCCATGGGTCTTCATCTTAGCTCGTTTTCGTCGAAACGCCGTCTTGAGACTTCTTAGCCAAAATGAAACAAAAGAAGCTAGCTAGAACGACTAAGATTAATCTAAATAGTACAAAAATACTTAACGGTTCGCAGACCGTATTTAGATTTACAAAAATACATAACGGAACGAAGTCCGTATTTTCTGTCCTAGTCGGGCCCCACTAGTTGCCATTTTCAAAGAACCTGTTTTGAAAGCAATCTTTCATTCACCCGTTCACTATTTGTGAACGGCCCATGCAATTTTACGAAATACACAATTAAACACGCAAAACTAGTAACTAACTTAGGTCGTTAATCCAATTAACGCGCCTAATTAAAACTAGTCAAAGTGGTTTAATCCATTATTTCTAAACGCAAAATGCTAACGCATTTAATTAAGCTCCCACTAAATTCCGCATCCGTACTTAATTAATCCGATTAATTAAGTCGGCATAACCCGTAATTTGTCAAAATTTTGCAAAATCGAAAATCGAGGTTCTTAGCCTCGTTAAAATAATTAATTAAAACTATTAACACGGGAAAAATCGCAAAATCATAGCTCAAACTTAAGCAAAACCACCCAACAAATCCCTTGGTGGGTGTGCACCATGGCTGCTAGGCAGCCCATGGCATGGCGCCATGGTGCGTGGTTGAGGCCTGCTGTGCCTAGCAAGCATCGCCTCAAGCCCAGCTGGCAGCTAGCATGCTGCTCATGCTTGCTAGCACCCTAGTGCCTGCGAGCATCTGGCTTGTTGGGCAGGCGCATCATGATGCTCGTGGTGCGCTGGCTGATGCTTGCTGCCCTGCTGCCCAGCAGTATGCTTCGCAAGCCAGCCCTGCCACCCCACGCACCCCTGCCATGCATCCTAGCCACACACATAGCGCATAGAAGCATCAAGCCTCGCCCTTGTGCGCACCATAGGCAGCCACATGTGGGCTGCTAGGCAGCCTGGCTAGCCTTGGTGGCACTTGGGTGTGTTGCCTTGATTTGCGTGCTATGACTCGGGATTTTAATCCCGATTTACGTGTGACATGAATTAATTCCAAATTATATTTTAGAATTAATTTTAGGGGAAAATAAAATAAAACAACCATTAAGTCTAACTTAAACAAATTTTATTTTAATTGGTGCACAAGCCTAAATTTATCCAAAAATTCAATTTTTTTTGAACAAAATTAGGTCAAACTTTATGCTTAAAATAAAATGAGCTATGTCCAAAATTAATCTTGCCAATATGCAAATTAATCATGGATTTGACAAAAGGGAGTTGGAAAAATAAATTAACCATCCAATGATAAAATTTTCCAATTTGCATACTTGTGTAAAATACCAAGATTACATCTTCCAATATGAAGATTAATCAAATTTTATTAATCAACCAAAACATGAAAAAAATCCAAACTTTGTTCCACATGGAATTTAGGTTAGGGTTCCAATCATTTAAACACTTAAAGATTAGAACTTTAACATTACTTGGGAACATAAAATAAAAATCACAACAAGTTTTCACACCTTATTGCAATTTATTTGCAAAATTGTGAAAAACAAGTTTATGTGATAACTTGGTATATCAACTTAAGCACTAATAAACACTCCATTATTATGCTCAAGGATATTTTAAAACCAGTAGATTAGTGATGCAAATGTGCATTTAATCTAACCTTGTAATGCTTGCATTAATCAAGGCTTAAAAGGAACTAAAACTTTCGTTGAAAAACGAAAAAACCCCAGAAAAATTGGGTTTCTGGTTGGAATTTGGCTTCTGGACAATCTTAAAAGGGATGAAACAGTTCTAGAATGTCGATTCCACCCAAAAATCACTATTTTTGAGCCAAAATTTGGGTTCGACATCCTAATCGAAATTAAAATCGAGTTTTTAAAATTAATTAAAACGAGCATCTAATCTAATTAGATGAACATGAACCAGAAAATAAATTCTTTAAAACACCTTCATAAAACAAAAATTGCAAAAATTAAAAGGAGCGTGACTCTGATACCGCTGTAGGGTTTTCGTAGTGACCCGACACTACGCGAAAAGAAACCCCTTAATTAAAGCAATTAAACAAGCATAATAAACTTAATCAAACAAGATTAAGGACAAGAATTATACCTTTGACGCGTGCTTCGCTCCCAAAGAGCTCTTACTTCAAAATCCCGAAAAGACGAGATCTTCGACGGATCGTACCCTCGACCCGACCCGAGCGTCCTAAGTCTTGAAGGTTAGTCAAGACCCGGACAAAATAAGTATGAGTTTTACGAATCAAAGGTTTACTCTTTTCTTAGAGTTTCCTTTTTAATTCCACACAAGGTTGTTTCAAATCCCAATACCAAGCTTGGTATTCATAGGGAAATGATCCCTTGATTTTTCATCCTCCACCAATGTGGGAGAATGTATTTTTGCTGATTAATTTATTTCTAAAATAAATTATTAAACAAAACTAATCACAATGCAACAAGTGTCAAATAGAGAGAGAAGGTTAGGTGAGGACCATTAACCTTTGGGGGACCATTGCCTTGATCCCCAAGGCATGCTCTAAGCCAATTGGTCCCCACTCCCTCAAACCGCCCCTTACAAAGGGCTTGCTGGGCTGCTGCCAGCTAGCACGCCAGCTAGCATGGCGCTGGCCAGCCCAGCCAACTAGCATGGTGCTGCTAGTTGCCTCGCATATCTGGTGCCAGGCCATGCTAGGCGCTGTTGCTGGCCAGTGCTAGGCGCTGCTGCTGCTGGCAGCCTAGCACTGCCTATCGCGCCACACACACTCTCTCTCGCATCGCATCGCTGGCACTGGCCTCGCATGCTACGCACTGGCTGGTCGCACATGCATCACGCACCAGCCATGCGCCACGCACCACGTACATACTCGCGTCCCTCGCTGTACCTCATGCATTGCCAGCCATCACGCATCAATGCGCCTGTGGTGCGAGGCTGCTTGTGCGAGGCCTAGAATCAAGCTGGCGCGCAGCCTCTCGCATGTGCTGCGATGCTTGGTGCTGCCATGCGAAGGCTAGCACACAAGCATACGCACATGGCGTGCCATTGCCAGGCAGCCAACCATACCAGCACTTGGTGCTTGCGATGGTGCTGCCAAGCCAGACACGCACGCACGCAACACCTAGTGCTTGCCATGGTGCGCCTGGTGCAGCCATTGCCTGCGATAGGCGCCATATGCACCCATGCACCACGCTAAGCATGCTTTGCTAGCTGCTACGGGCTTGCGATAGCTGCCATGCGCACCCAGGCACCCATGCTAACTAGCTTGCGATGGGCTGCCAGGGTGCGCCTAGCTGCGATGGGGCCTAGCACACCATGGTACGCTTAGGCATGCTATGAGCTAGCCTAGCCTAGCTACGGCTACGCTCATACTTGTTGCTTGTGATTTTGCGACGCTCGGTATCGACGCCCTAGGCTCGATTTCTGACGTCTGTATTCGTAAAACTCTGTCGACACATTAAATCCTTTCGGATTAATTCGACGTCTCGTATCGGAGATTTCGATTGGGTTCGACCCGAAGGGTTCAGTTAAGATTAAGCTGTAATATCAATTGTACCTCGATATTACTGATCGGAAGCGGCCTCCACCTAGGCATTCCGATCACTTGACCTTACTGAAGAATTAGCTTTGTAATAATTCTGAACCGTCTATCGGAATAATACACTTGTTGGAAGGACACCATTCCTTTCAAACCCGGGCCGATCGTCCTAAGCCCTTGAAGGTTAGTCAGGACCCGGACAAAATATAAACTTTGGAGTTTTACGAACTTAAGGTATTCTCAACAATGGAGATGCCTAAATAGTTCCACACAAGTGTGTTCTTTCCCAAATGCCAAACCTTGGTTTTTATAGAGAAATGAACCCTTGGATTTCATTTCCCAACCAATGTGCGAGAATGAGTAAAATGGATAATATATTTAATTCTAAATTAAATAATTAATCAAGGTATTCACTATGCAATAAGTGTCAAGGGGAGAGAGAGAGTTAGGTGAGGACCAAAAACAAGGGGGGGGGGACCATTGCCTTGCTCCCCAAGGCTTTGCCCCAAGGATTGGTCCCCACTCTCCCCAAACCGCCACCAAGCAAGGCTTGCTGGGCTGGCAGCCAGCTAGCATGCTAGAGTGCACCAGCCCGCACATCTAGCATGCACCGCATCACTGCCCAGAACGCAATGCGCACCAGCCAGCCTGCCAAGCACATGCACGCTGCTAGCGAGCCACGCATGATGCTAGGTGCTAGTTGCTGGGCGAGGCCCTCGCTGCTGGCTGCTGACTGCCTAGCACTCGCACTCGCACTCGCACGCACACGCACACCTAGCATGCGTGCTGCTAGCGAGCCACGCATGCTGGGCATTGCCTCGCTAGCCACACGCACAAGCGTGCGATGCTTGGTGTTGTGCTAGCGATGCTGCGATGGCATGCATGCACACGCATAGGCCTAGCCAAGCAATAGTGCTGTGCTGTGTGCTGTGATGGTGCGACTGCCCTGGGCTCATGCACACGCACACACACGCAAGTGCCTACCACTGCGATGGTGTTGTGCTTGTGCGATGGGCTGCCTTGTGCACCTAGCACACATATAGTGCGTCCAGGCTTGCAATGGGCTAGCCTAGCCTAGCACTTTACATGGCTTGGCCAATGTGATGCTACGGCTATGCTCGTACTTGTTGCTTGTGATTTTGCGACCCTCGGTCTCGACGCCCTAGGCTCGATATCCGACGTCTGTGTTCGTAAAACTCCGACGACTCATTGAATCCTTCAGATTAATTCATCGTCTCGGATCGGTTGTACGATTGGGTTCGACCCGAAGGGTTCAGTTAAGATTAAGCTTTAATATTAATTATGCCTTAATATTACTAATCGGAAGCGGCCTCCACCTAGGCATTCCGATCACTTGACCTTACTAAAGAATTAGCTCTGTAATAATTCTGGACCCTCTATCAGAATAATACACTTGTTGGAAGGACACCATTCTTTTCAATCTCCCACTTGTCCTTCCGGACAAGTGTACATACAGTGTATAGCCCATTTCCTATGTCACTTAATGTCTCTTCGTGAACTATAAGGTAAGATTCATCGTCATCCTTATTACGTTCAGAAGTGTTTCTCGATCTTCGAGTTCGACTGTCAATAAGCAGATGATTTCTAAAATTCATCTGAGCACGACCATGCATTTCACAGTCTCGCTCTTCGAGCGGCCTTATAAACAACAAAGACATATTCCCTATTGTTAATAGGGGGACATTCCCAGTCTTGTACTGTAAGTTTCTCTTACTTAGAGGACCTAATCTCCCGAGTGTTCCTGTTATGATCCCCAGTTACGGCAGTCGTTAGGCAACATCAAAGAGACTAGTACTCAAACAAGAAAACTTCACAATACTCATGGTCGAGGAAATAAGTTCCGATAGCTATAATGAGAAATGTACTTATGACAATTTCGAATCTCTTAAAGTACTCTCATAGGTCTATCCAGTGCAGTTCCAAACTGGCACCTGTGGCAAATGATTTATGACCATCATGTCCTTGCAGCACAAGAAACGGTGCTGTAAATCGTACTACACACTAATCTCTGGTGGTCATCAATCATCCATCAGTTTGATGACCTCGATTAGGGATAATTTTCAATTTAAATATTTAATGTTCACTTAACAGGTGTTTCTTTATCTAAGACATGGTCTTGATATCCTGTTTGAATATTTCCATAAATCGAATGGACTCATTATTTAATTCTAAACCACAATTAAATTAGCAATGGAGTGAATTAGTAATTTTGCATAAAAAAATTAATTACTCCATAAATAAATGGTTTCAATACAGTGTCTTACATTAAAAACGACCAGTTTAATTAAAACACATGTACAGGGGAATTTCAAAAGCCAATCTCCAACGTGCTTGATTCCCATTGCCTCAATGTGCCTTGTTGTGTTTTCACTTTAGGCAAAGGTTTAATAAAAGGATCGGCTACATTATCATCCGTTCTGATCTTACAAATTCTGATTTCACCCTCGAATTTCCATTCCCCAGCCTTTGGACATGTTTGACCTTCTGGTGCTCTCTTGGCTCTCTAGCCTGAGCGATTGCTCCATTGTTGTCACAGTAGAGATTTATCGAACCCTTGATGTAGGATACAACACCTAGTTCAGTGATGAACTTGCGAATCCAAACGACCTCCTTAGCGGCTTCTAAAGCAGCCAAGTATTCGACTTCAGTTGTAGAGTCTGCAGTGGTCCTCTGCTTGGCACTCTTCCAGCTAAACGCTCCTCCATTTAGGCAAAATATGTACCCTGACTGTGACTTGAAGTCGTCTCTGTCAGTTTGGAAGCTAGCGTCGGTGTAACCTTCAACAACCACGTCTTTGTGGCCAATATAAACCAGGAATTTATCCTTGTTCCTTTTTAGGTACTTTAGGATATTCTTGGCTGTAGTCCAATGCGCCTCTCCTTGGTTTGATTGGTATCGACTCGTAGCGCTTAAGGCATACAATACATCTGGCCTGGTACATATCATGGCATACATGATCGGCCCAATTAGCGAATCATATGGAATCTGATCTATTCTCTCTCACTCAACAGATGTCTGAGGACACTGTTTCTTGCTAAGAGTCGCGCCATGGGACATGGGTAGGTGCCCTCTTTGGGCATTCTCGATGTTGAATTGTGCCAGTACTTTATCAATGTAAGTACTCTGGCTCAATCCAATCATCCTCTTAGAATCTATCCCTATAGATCTTGATGCCCAATATGTACTGTGCCTCTCCTAAGTCCTTCATTGAAAATCACTTTCCCAACCAGCCCTTTACGGACTCTAGTAATTTTGTGCTGTTTCCAATGAGCAGTATGTCATCGACATATAGGACTAGGAATGTGATGTCAATCCCACTGACCTTCTTGTAGACACAAGACTCATCCGGATTGTTGATAAAACCAAACTTGCTGATGGCTTCATCAAATCGAAGATTCCAACTTCTGCTTGCCTACTTCAGTCAATAAATGGACTTCTTAAGCTAGCATACCTTTCCAGCGTAGCTTGGATCAACAAAACCTTCTGGCTGTGTCATGTAAACAGTTTCTTCCAAAATCCCATTTAGGAAGGCGGTTTTGACATCTGATGAAGGATAATTAGGTCGTTGGACTAACTACCCTCAACCAAACAATATTTATAAACCTACACCTACACTAAACAAGTTTAGTGGTAAGTAGAGGGTCGAACCACGGAGACGACATAAACACTATCAACACCACCACCAATTAAGCTAGGTCAAAGAGATAGGATGGATAGAACAATAAACAAAAATGAGATTTATATTAAGTTAAACTAACACCAAGGGAGAGGGTCAAACATGACAATGATCTTCAATAGAGTTAGGCAACGGAAATGAGTTTACATGCAAACCAAATATCTCATATAAGGCAATACCAACAATACCATCTAACCACCTATCGGGGTCAAAGGCTTTCCCAACTTAACACATGCTCATACTATCGTCATAAGCTGTGAAAGTTAAGGTTTTTGCATAGAATCGATCACCTAATGGATATCCCTAAGTTACACTATCGTCATAACTTAGTTCAATCCACCCAATTACAACACATGATTGGCCATTCACATGGAGTAATTAGTAAAACATGGTTACAAGGTATATTTAATCACATATAACCAACATTTGTCTAGCCTAATACATTCAAGATTCACCACATGCTATCACCAATCCCTTAGTAAAGGGAATTACTCACTAATCATGAACAACTAACACAAAACCCAACAAGAAGAACAAAGAGAAGCAATTAAACTAAACAACTACTCTAATCAAGCAAGAAATTAAGAAAGAACAATAAATGAGATAGAGTTTAGAATGCTCATTGAAGTATTGAAAAGGAATCCAAAACAATGTCACTTTGCATCTTCATCTTCTTCAATCCACCATTGAAGCTCTTCACTTTCTCTCTCTAAAATACCCTAAATTACTCTTAATCTACATTGCAAAGTATAAAAACAAAGATTAAAACTAAATCTAAGCCTAATTTATGTGAAGATTAATGGAGAGATGTTAGGGTTTAACCCCTCAAAGAGGAGAGAGAAAACCCCAAAGAAACCCACCACCAAAAAACTTTTTTTTTCAAAAATAGGAGAAAATCGGGATAAAACTAGAACCGCAGTAGAATGGCGCGCCCGCGCCAATCTGGGTTTCGGCCTGGCAGCGACATTCAAATTCAAAATATCCATAACTTCTGTTCTAGGAGGCTTCTTGTGGCGTGCGACCTATCGTTGGAAAGCTCTTCAAGTCTAGTTTCCAACGCAATTTGAATCACCGCAATCCGATGTGTATATCAAAAGTTATGGCTAAAAGAGTGAATAAAGGTCAGTTTTGGAGTTCAGGCCCTTGAGCGCCCGCGCCTAACTTAGGCGCGCCCGCGCCTATGTTAGGAGCGCCCGCGCCTATGATAGGAGCGCCCGCGCCTAAGCCGCGCCCAAATCGCGCCTACATTCTGCCTCCAATATTTTCGACCCCAATGTTAGGCACGCCCGCGCTGGGTTTGGCGCGCCCGCGCCATTCTGAAAGCGCGACCCGCGCTGTTCGCATGGCCTTGCTTGCTTGCTCCTTAACTTCCTTTGTAGCTCTTCAAATGAACTCCAATTCTCCAAGCTCTTCATTCTCTCAAAATCAACTCCAAAAGCCTACAAAACACGAGGAAAAGCACACAAACATAACAAAGAGAGAAACGGAGCAAAAGGGGTACAAACAAGGGACAAACGTAGAAAAATACCGCGATTAGAGGATCTAAATAGTGGCATAAATGCCACTTATCAACATCCATCTGCCATATTTCATAATCGTAATATGCAGCAATCGCTAGGATAATCCGGACAGACTTTGGCATTGCAACTAGTGAAAAAGTTTCATCATAGTCAATCCCGTGGATTTGTCTATAACCTTTTGCCACCAGTCTAGCTTTGTATATTGATACATTTCTATCTTTGTCTGTCTTCAGTTTGAAGATCCATTTGCAACCAATGGGTGTGTAACCCTCGGGCAAATTCACCAAGTCCCTGACTTGATTTTCAGACATGGAGTCCATCTCGGATTTCATGGCCTCTTGCCATTTAGCAGAATCGGGGCTCGTCATAGCTTGTTTGTACGTCGCTGGCTCATCACCATCCATAACTTGGATGTCTTGATCATCGGTTAAGATAATACCAAGGTATCTGTTTGGTTGAGATCTTTGCCGTTGCGACCTACGAAGGGTAATGGGTTGAGCATTTACATTATCTGTTTGATTCTGACAATTATTCTCAGCTTCTTCCAAAGAACATAGATTGTCAGTTTTATCAGGTTGACATTGTTGCTCGTCCTTTCGAACTTCGTCGAGTTCGATTTTCCTCCCACTTGTCATTTTGGAAAGGTGATTCTTCTCCAAAAAGACACCATCACGAGCAACAACACTTTGTTCTCGGATTTATTGTAGAAGTAATACCCTTTGGTTTCTTTTGGATATCCCACAAAGAAACACTTGTCTGATTTGAGGTGAAGTTTGTCCGAAATTAATCGTTTGACATATGCTTTACATCCCCAAATCTTGAGAAATGACAACCTAGGAGGTTTCCTAGTCCATAATTCATATGGAGTCTTGTCAACAGCTTTTGACGGAGCTCGGTTCATTGTTAGTGTCGCGGTTTGTAGCGCATGTCCCCAGAAAGAGATAGGAAGTTCACTAAGACCCATCATTGATCGAACCATGTCTAAGAAGGTTCGATTCCCCGTTCGGATACTCCGTTCCATTGAGGAGTTCCAGGAGGTGTCAACTTTGAAAGAATACCATTTTCTTTCAGGTGATCGTCAAATTCATGGCTCAAATATTCGCCACCTGGATCCGATCGAAGTGCTTTAATTTTCTTGCCAAGTTGATTCTCAACTTCTTTCTGAAATTCTTTGAATTTCTCAAAAGATTCAGATTTATTAGGTAGACATAGCCATATCTACTAATGTTTGTTAACGAAGTTGAATTCTTAGATGTCTTAGTTAGCGGTATCAACTCTTGTCTAATCATATGTAATAACATGCAGTTTCCATTGAACATATATTTGCAAGACAATTTTTAAAACAACTATTGTTAAATTCTTACATTCAAAATTAACTAGGTGTCCAACACCATCGATCATAGTATGTTCAAAAGCATGATGAAAACTAGGATTAGTTTAATTACATGTCATAGACAAAATAGTGCATGCAAGCACGACCGAAAAACCATCTTCGTCGTCTACTTTTCCTTGCACCAACACTTGATAAGCTTCTCACTCGGTCCCTGAAAAGGCAACATAAAGTGAGTCATACATGGTATCTAATACCTATGATAAGCTTAATTCACAAGTATTTAAGGAAAATACCTGAGGAAGATGCTTCATTCCTCTCCTCCTCTTCTCGAAAGATCTTGCATTCTCTCTTGTAGTGGCCTTGCCCACTACAATAGAAGCAACGCATATTTGCCTAGACCTTCTTGAACTCCCTTCTCCTTGCTAGGGCCTCTCGGTCACTCCAAATGTGGTGGCTCGGCTAAGTAGTTGCACTACCTCTATTAAGGAGCGTGTCTCCTTTCCCGCAACTATATGCACTCTAAGTGCATCATAGCTTGAGTGGAGCGAAGCAAGCAAGATATGCCCCGCCATCTCATCCTCCAATGTGATTCCGAGAAGCTGCATGTGTTTGAAGAGCCTAGTCATTCCAAGCACATGAGGTCGGAGGGGTATGCCGGGTCTCAATTTGGCATTGTAGACCTTTGTCCAAAGTCGACGCCTTTCCTTAGCAAGATAACCCACATTTGGTGGCTTTATCTTCATGTTTGAGAGTGACCTAGTCAGATCAAACACGAGCCCACCATAGTTGCCATTGTCACTCTTGGTGACTCTTACATTGACAACGTCCTCAAGTGCTTTGAGGAACATGTCTGGAAGGTAGGAGGAAAGGCTTTCCTCCCAATCTTCCGGGATGGAATTGGCCATGAGTCGTGAGACTTTCTTGCAATTGGAAGACCATTCTTCATGAGCCTCATTGGTCATGATCCCCTTAGAGAAGAAGCTTGGAATGGGAGTGTCAAGAGTGTACTCCAAGGAACAATTCCAAAGATTTTTCCTGAGTTCCTCCTCCCACTCCTTGGAGTTTACCAAGTTTAGGCAAAATGCCAACTTGTTGGGGAGTTCTGGGCACACAGAGTTGTTGTTTGAGTTACTTGCAGACATAGTTCTACAATTAAAAGAATTTGAAATGAAAAACCATTCATAAAACCGATAAGTTTGAAATTTAAAAGCGTTCATGCAAATTTTCAATCTTATTGAGCATTTTATCCACGCATTAATAATTTGTCCCTTTTAGGTGAGAATAAAATGATTCTGAGATGTCAAAAATCGAAAAGTGATTAAGCATGCTTTGGCTTGTCTTAACACTAGATATTTTAGGGTAAGAAATCCAATTGCTAATAGCTCTAAGCTACTCTCGGTTTGATAAAATGTCACATCTAATGCATTCTTGACATTTTATCTCTTTTGCCACGACGTCGAAAAGACTCCTTACCGATATCGTTGATTTGAACCAAGACAACTTGTATACCTAGTATACCTTACGTTCCTAGGGAAGTAGTGATGCCTCGCTTTGGCGTTGCCCATCACATACGCGCATTAGTTCGGTAAGTGTTGTTCTTGAAACGACAAATTTTAGCTCAATATTTTAAGGGACCTAGGGTTTCTATGTTAGTTGATTTAATTGAACTTAACTAATCATCGCATCATTTGAAATCCTAGACATGCATCTAACATTCATATATATATATATATACAACTACAATATATATAAGGCATAAATTGATGCATTTGGAAACTAGCATAACCCCTTGAAATCTTCAAATCTTCAAGGGCCTTCATCTTGGCTCGTCTTCATCGAAACACTGTCTTGAGACATCTTTGCCAAAAAAAATAACTAGTGACTACGACTAGATTAATCTAAAGTACAAAAATACTTAACGGTTCGCAGACCGAATTTAGATATACAAACATATATAACGGAACGCAATCCATATTTTCTATCCTAGTCGGGTCCCACTAGTTGCCATTTTACTCAAAACCTGTTTTGAAACAATTTTTCATTCACCATTCACTATTTGTGAACGGCTCATGCATTTTACGAGATATAACAAGTAAACACGCAAAATTAGTAACTAACTTAGGTTGTTAATCCAATTAACGCACCAAATTAAAACTAGTCAAAGTTGTTTAATACATTATGTATTACTAAGGTGCAATTTGTTCAAGTAATTAGCCAAGCTCCGACTAAATTCCGCATCCAACTTAATTAATCCAATTAATTAAGCAGGTTAACCCAAATTTGTCAAAATCAAAAATTTTGCAAGAGCCGGAAAAAATGAGGTCTAACCTCGTTAAAATAATTACATAAATATTTTAAAACGGCAAAATTTTTGCAAAAATACATAGCTCGAAATTAAGCAAAAACCGCCCACACAATTCCTAGTGGGTTACGCACCATGGCTGGCAAGCAGCCCATGGGGTGGCTTGTGGCTGGTGCTAGCATGCAGCGCCTAGCGTAGCATGCCACACTGTTAGCACCAGCTGCCTGCCTTGCATGCTGCGCATGCTAGCTAGTATGCTGGCGCCTGCCAGCAAGTGGCGCGCTGGGCTGGCACTTGCTGCCATGCTTCCCAGCAGCTTTCCCAAGCAAGCAAGCTGCCCAACCATTACCCCACGCACATCATCCCCTAGCATCCCTCGCCAAACAGCATCGCACAGCAGCACCATGGCTTACCCCCCGTGCGCACCATATGCAGCCTACATGCGGGCTTCTGAGCAGCCCTGCTAGCCTTGGTGACGCTTAGGGTATTTGCCTCGATTT